>NW_027633901.1:7500-17500 GCF_053919585.1 Euprymna scolopes
TTTCTAAGGAACACCATGGGTTGCGAAAGACTAAATGAACTTGCAGTGCTTTCAATTGATAAAAAAGTTCTTCAGTAGTCATTCAGAAGTTAAGGAGAAAATTATCAATCTTTTCTCACAAATTAAAACAAGGAGAATGAAGTTTACTTTCAAATGAATGTAATAAGTAAAATATTTAAAATATTTACATCTATTTAGGATTTCTTTAAGTTATTGTATTTTTATACGTGTGCATACGTATAAATTATATTTTTTCTTTGTTTTATTTTTACATATTAAAACAATAGGTATTTTTTTAAAAAAAACAGCACCCCCACTAATCTTAGGCACGAGCCGCCACTGTCAAGAATCGTTTTAATTTCATTTTTTGTTGGTTGTTTTTCGGAGGGAGATATAGTTTTTACCCCCCCCCCTCTAAAGTATCTTTTAAAAAATATTAAAATTTATTATTTTCTTTTTAAAACCAAATCTCCCTCAGTAATTTCTTAATTTTCTATTTTTTTAGTGATTATCAAGACCCCTAAGATGTGATATACTCTCATGTCGGACATTATTTCTCGTTCTCACGTAACACTTGACTTGTTTTTGTTTGTTTTCTGTGATTTTTTTTCTTTGCCGAATAAACGATTTCAACTAAATTAAACAACAAACAACATAGTCGGCGAGGCAGAAAAATCGATTTTACCCTTGTCTATAAACAACAGTATATAAGTAAATTCTTTTTATATTAATATACAAAAAAATATGCGGTCTCGCATGAACATAATAAACGCTTTAAAATAAGTGAAATCACTAAGAACTTAGCCAGTTAGGTAGAAAACGGACACTTAGAAATTCGATTTTCTTAAATAAAAAAAAACATTAAACAAGTAAAAATGTTTTAAAAATATTATGTGAGGCTATAGTCTATTTAAAAAAAAACATCTCCTTCAAGAACGATCATAAAATGTGTTTTCAATCGATATTTATTCAATAAGGGACCAGTTTTCCTACCTAGCGAAAGGGGTCGTGTTTTCCGGGTACGAGTTTTCCCAGGACGAGTTTTCCGGGCACCCAAAATAATTGAAGTGTATTTATCAAAGTTACGTATTGACGAGAAATCTAAAGACACGCGTAATCTTGTCGGTTAATTTTGTTCTTTGGAATCCTTATCGATTAAGCACTGATTCATATTCTGAGAAAACAAAACTCGTTTTACTTTAAAAAAATTTGATTTTTTTTATTTGGATTTTGAATAAAATTGATTGTTCGTTTCAAATTGTATTGGGTTCTGTATACGTAATTTATGCTTGTTAAGCATTTTCTGTTTCAGATTAATTTGATTATGCGACGTCCAACACCCTTATTTCCAAGGCTTTGTTTAGGACTCAAGAATTTTAAGCATTTTTTTTTTTTTTTTTTGCTATGAGATAAATTCTGCATGTTTTACTTTTTAAGGTGATTTTGTGTTTGTAGTCAAACTGTCGGGTTAGACAAATATTAAAGATCAGTTATCTGTCCGAAAAAGTTAGAATGTTATAGAAATGAGGGATCATTTTAATAAAAATGATGAAAAAAATGATCCCCTACTTTACATTCTAAAATATTTTTTTCCTAATATCCATAGGTGATCATCTAAAACGCATAATCTCTTTTTTGGAGGAGGATAGCTAAGGGTCTTGTGCGAGCCCTTTCTAGTCTCACACAAAACACGCGTTCATATCTCAAGCCATTTTGTCATATACATACGCGCACACGTACACACACGTACACTACACTCACATTCACGTGCATATACACACACGCTAACGTACACACATGTACTCACATATACTCACACGTACGCACACATGGACAACGTCACTTCCCTTTCAAAGGAAATCCACACATGCGCAAAAGACCACCAGAAACAACTATAAAAGCAAGAAACAAGCTGTTTCCTGCCCTTCTTCCGACTCTCTTTCCGAGCCGCGTGGTCGCCGGACCAACCGCCTCCCTTTCGGCGTGCGCGCGCCTCACGCCACCTGCTACTATGTGGGGCAAAAGCTAACAGTACACTTTATACGCTTTCTCTCTCCATGAACTGGATTGACATACACACACACACACACACATATATATATATATATATATATATATATATATATATTGTGGTTAAATACAATGACCCCACAACTCAATCTTCACTCTTCAATCCTGCAGTCCAATGCACTTCTGACAGCAATTGCTTCTGCCAAACAAAAAAGACACCCTCTCTCCCAAATACAGGCTTTTTATAGGAAAAAACCATCCAAAGTTATTTGCATACTCTTCCCATGATCTCTAGTCTATAAATAGACGCAGTGGCCATTCTCTTCTTTCTTCTTTCACTCTCTGAAGCGGGCGTTGCCAGTGGTAAAAGGTTTGCACGATTTTTTTTTTTTTTTTACTACATACATATATATATATATAGGAACTAGCGGAAGTACTCGGCGTTTCCCGGGTGTTTAGAGGTGTGGGGGGGGTAAAGAATAAGCGAAGTAATGACTTTGTTTAAATTTTTTTTAAAAATCGGAAAAAACAAAACAAAACAGCGAACGTACGTAAAACTTTTTAAAAATCGGATAAACAACCCCCCACCCCCAAAAAAAGGCAAACAAAAAAAAACACAGCGAAAAAAAATAGTATAAATAACCTTGTTTCAATATTAAGTCTAAAAATCGAAAAAAAATATATATGATAACTCGGATTGAACCTGCAATCTTAAGATAACGATGCTGTCACTTTTATCCATTGTGCTATGGACGCGTGGGCGAATGTAGGTCGGTTTTTATAATATTTAAACGAATTTAAGGTACGTCTTTTGCGCGTGTTGACGCATGCGTAGAAGCCATCGTGTCATGAAGGAATGATTTTTTCCACTCCTCCTTGTAGAAAAGGGTCTGGTTGAAGATGAAGGAATGACTGTTTTTGGCCAATCTTTCGATATTTGTCGTCGGAAGGTTCGAAATTGAAAATGATACTGATCTGGCGAAAATCCGTAGCCTCTGTCGAAAGTTTTTGCGAGACATACAAACACACACATTTTGGCTTTTGTATATATATATACTGTTTTATTTTATGATTTGTTTCTTGCAAAACAAAATATGCCCTCTCCGAAAACCAGATAAAACTAGCTGATAAAATTTGAAGCCTTTTGCGTGACTAACCGCTTCAATATAATTTCAAAAATATATAGTGAAAAAAATTGGGATATTTTAATATATTCATAATATTTTTATGCGAGATATGAAGTTAAAATATAGAAGGTTTTTTTTTTTTTTTTTTTTTTTTTTTTGCTTTTGTTTGTTTTTTTGCTTTTGTCTGTTTTTTTGCATTTGTTTGTCTTTTTGTTTTTGTTTTTTTGGTTTTTTTTTAGAAGTAGCGATTTTTTAATTTCCGACGGCAAAATTTTAAATCTAGCGATTTTATTAAATTTCTTTTCCCTGGTCGGGTTAGGGTTTAAAAAATCTCAGTTGGAAACACTGATAAGATCATGTCCACATTTTCCATCCAGGAGATCGACAAAGAATGTCAAGATCACATGAAACCAAGTCAGACAGGCTGATTTTGCATTCGCACTCATCTTTTACTTCCCCCGACTTGATGGAAGGCAATCCTTGATTCCAAAATAGATACTGGATAAAGGATGGCATTCCAATTATACTTGGTCTGGACCTTCAAGGAACCACTTCAACTAACGAAACATGCGAGATTATACTTTTTGGACGTTGGGTGCAGAAAACAATGATCGAAAATTTGCTCTTGCCAACAACATCGATCACAACATCGTTTCGCATTAGCATGTACAATGTTAACTGCCGCAGATAGGGTACGTCTCAAACACCATGACTGACATACGCTGAGACGACATTAAATTCCTCAGCCAGTAAACCAAAGAATTTAAGTGGGTCTCCTGTAGTGGCGCTAAACTACCTTGGAGATCACTAGATCCCTCAGGATGCGAATAGTAAGGACTTCAAGATATCATGCTCCTCACATTCCAAGTCGCCAGGTTCAAAAATGATCACTGCATTTATTCAGTGTCACACATGGGACTGAAGTCCTCAGGGGTGAGTATGCTGAAGCTCTGGCCGAAACTACCTCTCAGCAGTTCGAACATAAACTGTCCGTCTTGTACCGCACCTCTAACGTCCAAATGCAAATTAATTTCGTTGCCCAATGAAAACTGGGCTGGACATAAACCGGGATCTTCCTTTCACACTTGGCTACCAGCTGTTTTGAAGACGGGTGGTTGCCCTGAAATAGTTTAAATCTTGGTATTACTTTCCTTACTGGTTCTAATGTGTTTCATAGTCTCATCTGCGCCCTACAATTTTGTGCACAAGTGTGCTGATCATGGGAGCATCAGGAAACTTCTATTGGACTTCCTTCCGCCGAACATGTGTGAAGTGGAATAGATTGGTAAGCTGTTTCCTTTGCTCCTTATTGAGTTGACGAAGTGCAGAGATCCGCTTCAGATTTTTTTACGTCGGAAAGAAGGGAGACTTTTTAGTCTTTTCTTGTCTCACAAGCGAAAGGGGTCTGGCCGACTTTGTTTCGGTAACCCTAACCCTAACCCATCTCATTTTTTAATCCCGTGGAGCGGGACCTAGAGCGAGGTTGAGCTAAGGTGTCGCATAAGGGTAGAGTTCGGTTGTAGAGGTGAAGGGAATTTGAGTTGGAGCTGTTCTTGTTGAGTCATTTGGGGGATTTGTTTTTCTATTTTGGGGCTCAACTTCCTTGAACTCATTCCTTCTTTTTCGTCTATTTTTATCTCTACTTTGTCAGTTTCTGCTCTTTCCTCGCTTCAAATAAAGTGCCCTCCTGTTTTCTTTTGATCGCCGATGTCCCCAGAAAAGATATTTCTTTGACTCCTTTTGTTGTTATGCCTGAGGTTACATTGTTCTCTTTTGATGTCACCAGGGATACTCTTCTCTTTCTCATAGTTCTATTTTTCTTCAACAGTACCGGGGATGGCTTTTATCGTGTTTTCCTCCGTGTACGCTTATTAGGTTTCTTTAAACAGCTTCCGGTAAGTTCCCGGTGATATCTGAGTTTAAAAGCCCTAACTTACATTTTCTTCGGTGTTGGTGCCACTGCTGTTGTAGCTGTAGCAGTAGTCGCCGAGGTTGTCGACCTGAGCACAGCTGCTATTGGGATGTTCATGAGAAGTTGTGGCTAATGGTCCTGGTTTGTGGCTGGTCCATTGAAGTCTCCCTGTTTATCTGGTGTGCCAACTTTTTTCGTTTTCCTTGAATGAGATGCAGTTGGAAGGGGGACATTACTCTCTCCCTCTGACAAGCCATTGCTGTTGGAATTCAAGAGAGAGATGTTATCTAAGCGGAACGCCCCATCTCTTGGTTTTCCTCATGTTGGGGACAGCCCCTTTTTGTATGGACAGATTCGCGCGGTATGCTCAGTCATCTTTAGTTTTTGCTCCCTGATGTGGGGTGTTATCCTTCGTTTGCGTCTTCTAAGGGAAAATTTTCTGTTTTGGGGAAAATCTGGGTGCTATGCCCCTCCTTTAGGTTTGTTACCTATTGGTAGAACTTTTTTTCAGGTAGCAGCTCTTTTATTATTTACCCATGGGTTAAGGGATTCCATCTCTTCCTGCTCTTTGGTGTTGGTTGGAGTGGACATCATGATCGGTTGAAAAAAGAAAAAGGTCACTGTTTCAACTGACGTGGAGTTGGCGTGCTAAGTGGAGCGCCAAATTTAGTGCCGCAGCAGGAGAGCATTAGTGGGAGTGTGGCTTACTTCCATTGTCGCCTGTGGTGCGGAAAGCTGAGTTGCAGCTCAGATCTCCGTTAAGAGGGGAGCAGAAAAGGGCGGACAAAGTGTGGCTAGGCAGTGTTGCTAGTAAAGCTAAAAGGAAAGATGTGTAGATACATCCCTCGACCCGATAGTAGGTCAAGAGAAAACATGGGATATAGCTGGTCTTTGGATAACAGAAAAGTGAGAACAGATACTACATCCTATGCAAATGACCTGTCTGTAGGTGTTGAAAGTTTCTATCAAACTCCTTTCTGAATTTTCGGTCTGCAAACGTGAGACTTAGTATATAGAGGATTTGAATCTGTCAACCTATTTGGATTTTGTTTTTAGCCTGTAAAACAATGCTAAAAGGTGAAAAAAAACAGTTGACCTCGGCAGGACTAAGCCGACTAACCTGAACCGACGTACAAATACGATGAAGTCGTTTAATTTTTACCTATCAGGCAATAGTTAAGACCATAACGACTACGGTTGAACACTGAATTTTCGATTCCAGTTGATAGTACCGGAGTCCTTTTTTTCCTTTTTGGTTTGTTTGTTTTGCGAAATTATAAAATCATTATTATACACAATATAATAATCAATAGAGAATTTGCCGTATAATAATAAATATGAACTCTGCAATAGTTAAAATATTATATTTGAGCGCATCTTACGACCGGGCAACGCTGGGCAGCTTGCTAGTTTTTCATAAATGCAGCGCCAGACTGAGCCAGAAGTTTTAGTTTTTAAATCATGAAAAGCGACATAAAAAAATAATTTTAAATGAATGTAAGAATTCTGAATCATGTAAAGCAACATTAAACAATAAATTCAGGCATAATAAAAAGAATGTTTTTAAAAGCATGTTTACTTCCTAAATTATGTAAAACAACATTAAACAATAAAATTATAAATTTTCCAAAGACTGGTTAGTTTCCAAATCATCTTACGTAAAATTAAACAATAAGTTTATGCATTTATAAAAGAATACTTCGTTCCTAAATCCTGTATAGCAACATTAAACAATAAAGAATGTTTCGTTTTTAAACGTAAGAACATTAAACAATGAATTTATATATTTTTAAAGGCATGTTTAGTTCCTAAATTATGTAAAGCAACATTAAACAATAAATTTATACATTTTTAAAAGCATGTTTACTTCCTAAATTATGTAAAGCAACATTAAACAATAAATTTATACATTTTTAAAAGCATGTTTACTTCCTAAATTATGTAAAGCAATATTAAACAATAAATTTATACATTTTTAAAAGCATGTTTACTTCCTAAATTATGTAAAGCAACATTAAACAATAAATTTATACATTTTTAAAAGCATGTTTAGTTCCTAAATCATGTAAAGCAACATTAAACAATAAATTTATACATTTTTAAAAGCATGTTTAGTTCCTAAATCATGTAAAGCAACATTAAACAATAAATTTATACATTTTTAAAAGAATGTTTACTTCCTAAATTATGTAAAGCAATATTAAACAATAAATTTATACATTTTTAAAAGAATCTTTCGTTCCTAAATCATGTAAAGCAACATTAAACAATAAATTTATACATTTTTAAAAGCATGTTTAGTTCCTAAATTATGTAAAGCAACATTAAACAATAAATTTATACATTTTTAAAAGAATCTTTAGTTCCTAAATCATGTAAAGCAACATTAAACAATAAATTCATACATTTTTAAAAGAATCTTTCGTTCCTAAATCATGTAAAGCAACATTAAACAATAAATTTATACATTTTTAAAAGAATGTTTAGTTCCTAAATCATGTAAAGCAACATTAAACAATAAATTTATACATTTTTAAAAGAATGTTTACTTCCTAAATTATGTAAAGCAATATTAAACAATAAATTTATACATTTTTAAAAGAATCTTTCGTTCCTAAATCATGTAAAGCAACATTAAACAATAAATTTATACATTTTTAAAAGAATCTTTAGTTCCTAAATCATGTAAAGCAACATTAAACAATAAATTCATACATTTTTAAAAGAATCTTTCGTTCCTAAATCATGTAAAGCAACATTAAACAATAAATTTATACATTTTTAAAAGAATGTTTAGTTCCTAAATCATGTAAAGCAACATTAAACAATAAATTTATACATTTTTAAAAGAATGTTTACTTCCTAAATTATGTAAAGCAATATTAAACAATAAATTTATACATTTTTAAAAGAATCTTTCGTTCCTAAATCATGTAAAGCAACATTAAACAATAAATTTATACATTTTTAAAAGAATCTTTAGTTCCTAAATCATGTAAAGCAACATTAAACAATAAATTCATACATTTTTAAAAGAATCTTTAGTTCCTAAATTATGTAAAACAACATTAAACAATAAATTTATACATTTTTAAAAGAATCTTTACTTCCTAAATTATGTAAAGCAACATTAAACAATAAATGTTTACATTTTTAAAAGAATCTTTAGTTTCTAAATTATGTAAAACAACATTAAACAATAAATTTATACATTTTTAAAGAACCTTTAGTTCCTAAATCCTGTAAAGCAACATTAAACAATAAATTTATACATTTTTAAAAGAATGTTTAGTTTTAAATCATGTAAAATAACATTAAAAAATAAATTTATACATTTTTAAAAGAATGTTTAGTTTTAAATCATGTAAAGCAAAATTAAAAAATAAATTTTTACATTTTTAAAAGAATCTTTAGTTTCTAAATTATGTAAAACAACATTAAACAATAAATTTATACATTTTTAAAGAACCTTTAGTTCCTAAATCCTGTAAAGCAACATTAAACAATAAATTTATACATTTTTAAAAGAATGTTTAGTTTTAAATCATGTAAAATAACATTAAACAATAAAGTTATACATTTTTAAAAGCATGTTTAGTTCCTTAATTATGTAAAACAACATTAAACAATAAATTTATACATTTTTAAAAGAATCTTTCGTTCCTAAATCATGTAAAGCAACATTAAACAATAAATTTATATATTTTTAAAAGCATGTTTAGTTTCTAAATTATATAAAACAACATTAAACAATAAATTTATACTTTTTTAAAAGAATGTTTAGTTCCTAAATCATGTAAAGCAACATTAAACAATAAATTTGTGAATTTTGTAAAAGAATATTTAGTCTCTAAATCATGTAAAACAACATTAAAGAATAAATTTTTCATTTTAAAAAGCATGTTTAATTTCAAAATCATGTAAAGCAACATTAAAAAAATTATACATTTTTAAATGAATGTTTCATTTCTAAATCATGTAACATTAAACAATAAATTCATACATTTTGAAAAGAATATTTAGTTTCTAAATTATTTAATGCAACATTAAACAAAAAAATTATACACTTTTAAATGAATGTTTCGTTTCTAAGCCATGTAAAACAACGTTAAATAACAAATTCATACATTTGTAAAAGAATCGTTTTTAAATCATGTAAAGCAACATTAAACTATAAATTTATATATTTTAAAAGGTAGCGTTTTTTTAATCATGTAGAGCAACATTAAACAATAAATTCATACCTTGTAAAAAGAATGTGCTATATTTCAATTGTGTAAAGCAACATTAAACAATAAATTTATACATTTAAAAAAATGTTTTCTTTTTAAATCATGTAAAGCCACAGTAAAATATAAAGTTATACATGTTAAAAACAATGTTTTACATTTACGTTATGTAAGTAACATTAAATAATAAATGTCTACTTGTTAAAGATTTGTAAAGCAACATTAAACCATTACATTATACATTTAAACAATATTGTTTACATTTAAATCATGTAAAGCAACTTTATACATTAAATTTATGCATTTCAAAAAGAATGTTTTTTAAATCTTGTAAAGCAATATTAAACAATAAATTTATACATTTTTAAAAGAATGTTTTAAGTTGAAATCATGTAAAGCAAAATTAGACAATAAATTTGGACATATAAAAAATTTTTATTTTTAAACCATGTTAAGAAACATTAAACCATTAAATTATCAATTTTAATAAGAATGTTTCATTTGTAAATGTTAGGCAACATAAATTCATAAATTTAAAACATTCTTTTGTTTCTAAATCGTGTAATGCAACATAAAAGAATAAATTCATATATTTTAAAATGCATATTTTATTAGTAAATTATCTTATAAAATATCAAACGAAAAATTAAAACGTCTCAAATAGAATTTTTTATTTCGAAAAAATGTTAAGCAACATTAAACCAAATATTCATACCTTTTAA
>NW_027633902.1:0-47500 GCF_053919585.1 Euprymna scolopes
ATCCATACAAACATTATATATATATATAAATATCCATACAAATATTATATATATATAAATATCCATACGAACATTATATATATATAAATATCCATACGAACATTATATATATATAAATATCCATACGAACATTATATATATATATATATATATATATATAAATATCTATACAAGCATTATATATATATAAATATCCATACACATTATATATATATATATATGCATACAAACATTATATATATATATATAAATATCCATACAAACATTATATATATATATATCCATACAAACATTATATATATATGTATATATATATCCATACAAACATTATATGTATATATATATATATCCATACAAACATTATATATATATATAAATATCCATACAAACATTATATATATATATAAATATCCATACAAACATTATATATATATATAAATATCCATACAAACATTATATATATATATAAATATCCATACAAACATTATATATATATATATAATATCCATACAAACATTATATATATATATAAATATCCATACAAACATTATATATATATATATAAATATCCATACAAACATTATATATATATATATAAATATCCATACAAACATATATATATATATATATATATAAATATCCATACAAACATTATATATATATATAAATATCCATACAAACATTATATATATATAAATATCCATACAAACATTATATATATATATAAAATATCCATACAAACATTATATATATATATATAAATATCCATACAAACATTATATATATATATATAAATATCCATACAAACATTATATATATATATAAATATCCATACAAACATCATATATATATATAAATATCCATACAAACATTATATATATATATATAAATATCCATACAAACATTATATATATATATAAATATCCATACAAACATTATATATATATATAAATATCCATACAAACATTATATATATATATAAATATCCATACAAACATTATATATATATATATAAATATCCATACAAACATTATATATATATATATAAATATCCATACAAACATTATATATATATATAAATATCCATACAAACATTATATATATATATAAATATCCATACAAACATTATATATATATATATAAATATCCATACAAACATTATATATATATATATATATATATATATATATATATATGTGGATGACAAAAGTTTTGGGAACTGTTTTTCTAAATTTCATTTTTAATTTTGCTTTATTTTTAAGTGCCACCTCTTTCCTCATTAGCTACTTGCTAATCTGTTTATGTTCTATTACTTAATTTTACGAAAAAAAAACAATTTTATTATTAAACATTTTTCACGTTTCAGGGGAACCAAAAATATATGCAGGTAACAAATTTATTAATAATGTCTAAAGAAAAGATGTTGACAGATAGTGAGAAGGGTAAAGTTTTTAAATTACTTCCTACGAGGAAGTCTACATTAAAAAATTTAATAATTTTGAAGCGAAATAATCGCACTGTGAAATGTTTCCTCATTGACGGCAAAGATGAAAGAAAATAGCACAAAATTGTCAGACTAAATTCGACTTCCCCACGAGATCTGAAATAATCTAGTAAACCCACACAGCACAAGCAAAACTATTTTCGGTCCTACAGGAGTGTCTGGCTTCTCTAAAAGGATCTGAAATCGAATTTTGAAACAAATAGCAAACTGGAGAATACAATGCTAGAGAAACACTCGGCACCCCGACAGTTGGATCAAGGGATGGCTCCTTAAGGCAATATCACACGTTTGAGATTCAGACATCAACATTGAAGGGGACTGATGCTTTGAGCTAGGTTTATTTGTAGTTAGATTCTTGACCGTTTTCTTGTCCCTGAAAGTGTGAAAATGAATTCCGTGACAAACTGCAAGTTTTTGGAATAGGATTTATTGCCCTGGTTTAAATTAAAAAAAAAATGAGGCTGTCAACTAGAATCTCATTATTCAACAAGACAATGCCCCAATCCATCCTTCTCGGTTAAAAAAAAAAAAAAAAAAAAAGAAGAAAACTTGCGTTTCAGCTCAGGGGATTTCTGGTGAATGTCTTATTGATTGGCGACTGGTGAATCCGATACAGGACATCGAGTCGATTCTAAAGATGGAAGATTTACGAAAACGGGCACTAATTCACAGTAAAAAATAACTTTAGAGATGATTGAGGAGGTATCTTCTAAAATCACAGATAAACAAGTCCATAAAATAACTTTCTCTGTTGATAGGTGGCTGTATGACTTTATTAATAATCGAGGATGACGCAAAACGATTGAAATGTTTTTTATAACTTGTATTGTTTTGTTAATTGTGATTTGATCAATAACTATGGTTTTCATAAGGTATCAAATTAAATTACGTTTAAAAACGTACTTTTAAATAAATCAGTCTTGCTCACACTTATGGCTTATATTCCTTCCGGATATTTTTAAATTCCACATTTTCCCAGAATGATTATTTGGTTTCTGTTTTTAAGAATTTACTTTATATATTTGCCTATCAAACAATGAGCAAGGTAGCTGTTATTTGTGAAAAAAAGTAAAGCATAGTAATATGAGTATATACGTTTTGCAAATACTTTTAACATCTACAGTACATATACACAGAAGATATATATATATATATATATATATATATATATATATATGCAGAATATGTGTATATATATATATTTATGCAGAATATGTGTGTATATATATATGCATAATGTGTGTATATATTCATACAGAATGTGTATATATATATGCATAATGTGTATGTATATATATATATATACAGAATGTGTATATATATGCATAATGTATATATATATATATTTATATATATACAGAATGTGTATAGATATGCATAATGTATATATATATATATATATATATATATATACAGAATGTGTATATATATGCATAATGTATATATATATTTATATATATATACAGAATGTATATATATGCATAATGTATATATATATTTATATATATATACAGAATATGTATATATATGCATAATGTATATATATATATATTTATATATATATATATATATATATACAGAATGTGTATATATATGCATAATGTATATATATATATTTATATATATACAGAATGTTTATATATATGCATAATGTATATATATATTTATATATATATATATACAGAATGTGTATATATATGCATAATGTATATATATATATACAGAATGTGTATATATATGCATAATGTATATATATATATATATATATATATATACAGAATGTGTATATATATGCATAATGTATATATATATATACAGAATGTGTATATATATGCATAATGTATATATATATATATATATATATATACAGAATGTGTATATATATGCATAATGTATATATATATTTATATATATACAGAATGTGTATATATATGCATAATGTATATATATATATATTTATATATATACAGAATGTGTATATATATGCATAATGTATATATATATTTATATATATATACAGAATGTGTATATATATGCATAATGTATATATATATTTATATATATACAGAATGTGTATACATATGCATCATGTATATATATATATATGCATAATGTATATATATATATATATAGAATGTGTATATATATGCATAACATATATATATATATATTTATATATATATATATATATTTATATATATATAGAATGTGTATATATATGCATAATGTATATATATATATATAAATATATATATAGAATGTGTATATATATGCATAATGTATATATATATATATATATATATATATATATATAATGTGTATATATATGCATAATGTATATATATATATATATAATGTGTATATATATATATGCATAATGTATATATATATATAAATATATATATATAGAATGTGTATATATATGCATAATGTATATATATATATATAAATATATATATAGAGAATGTGTATATATATGCATAATGTATATATATATATAAATATATATATATAGAATGTGTATATATATGCATAATGTATATATATATATAAATATATATATAGAATGTGTATATATATATGCATGATGTATATATATATAAATATATATATATATATAGAATGTGTATATATATGCATAATGTATATATATAAATATATATATATATATAGAATGTGTATATATATGCATAATGTATATATATATAAATATATATATATATATAGAATGTGTATATATATGCATAATGTATATATATAAATATATATATATATATAGAATGTGTATATATATGCATAATGTATATATATATATATATATATAGAATGTGTATATATATGCATAATGTATATATATATATATATATATATATATATATATATAGAATGTGTATATATATGCATAATGTATATATATATATATATATATATATATAGAATGTGTATATATATGCATAATGTATATATATATATATATATATATATATATGCAGAATGTATAAGGGATTCTGATTTATGAAAATATGATAGGTTATGAAAATGAAGGGTTGTAAAATTTGGTAGAATTCAGAGGTATCAAAACCAAAGCAAAATATGATGAAAGTAAAAATTTAAAAAAAGATATACCCCATAATGTATTATACCATATCTGTTCAAACTGAAACACTTATCACAATATTCTTTGGATCTATATTACATAACCTTGTTCAGCTTTGTGACATATTTCCATTCTATGGAGGTCAGGTGCGAACGAACACCCCATAATTTTATTATACCATATTTCTTAAAACTAAAACATAATTATCAAAGTATACTTACGCAAATAGGTATGAAAAGTCTTTATTAAAGTTTGCACCTATTTCCATTCTATGGAGACCAGGTGCGAACGCAGACCCCACAATTTTAATGAATCATCATTATGCCAGATAAAACATACCTATTTCTTTGTATCGATACATCTATCATAATATGTAATCAGTTTTTTTAATAGTCAACAATATACGAGCCTATTGATGACCAGATACACACACACACACACAGACATTCAGCTTAATATTATAGAGATATGCAGAATGTATTTATATATGCAGCATATATATATACAGCATGTGTGTATATTAACAGCATGTGCGTATATACATATACAACATGTGTATATATATACATCATGTATATATATACATCATGTATATATACATCATGTATATATATACATCATGTATATATATACATCATGTATATATATACATCATGTATATATATACATCATGTATATATATACAACATGTTGGTATATATACATCATGTATATATATACATCATGTATATATATACATCATGTATATATATACATCATGTATATATATACATCATGTATATATATACAACATGTTGGTATATATACATCATGGGTATATATATATATATATACATCATATGTATATATATACATCATGTATATATATACATCATGTATATATATACAACATGTTGGTATATATACATCATGGGTATATATATATATATATACATCATATGTATATATATACATCATATGTATATATATATATATATACATCATATGTATATATATACATCATATGTATATATATACACATCATATGTATATATATACACATCATATGTGTATATATATATACATCATATGTATATATATATACATCATATGTATATATATACACCATATGTATATATATACATCATATGTATATATATACATCATATGTATATATATATACATCATATGTATATATATATACATCATATGTATATATATACATCATATGTATATATATATACATCATATGTATATATATATATACATCATATGTATATATATACATTATATGTATATATACATCATATGTATATATACATCATATGTATATATACATCATATGTATATATACATCATATGTATATATAAATCATATGTATATATACATCATATGTATATATATAGAATGTATATGTATAGCATGTATATGTATAGCATGTATATATAGCTTATATATATAGCATATATATATAGCATATATATATAGCATATATATAGCATGTGTGTATATATACAATATGCGTATATATGTGTATATACAGCATGTATATATATATACATCATGTATATATATACATCATGTGTATATATATATACATCATGTGTATATATACAACATGTATATATACATCACGTGTATATATACAACACGTATATATATACATCACGTGTGTATATATACAGCATGTGTATATACATCATGTGTGTATACATACAACATGTGTATATATATATATATACATCATGTGTGTATATATACATTATGTGTATATATATATATATATTTATATATATATATATACAGCATGTGTGTATATATACAGCATGTATATATACATCATATGTATATATATACATATATATAGCATATATATATATCATATATATATATAGCATGTATATATATAGCATGTGTATATATAGAATGTGTATATATAGAATGTATATATAGCATATATATATATAGAGAGAGCATATATATATATATATATAGAGAGAGAGAGAGAGCATTTATATATATATATCATATATATCTATATATATATATAGCATATATATACACACATACAGAATGTATATATATATATATATATATTTATAGCATATATTTATACACACATACAGAATGTATATATATATATATACACACATACGGAATGTGTATATATATATGTATATATATAGCATATATATATATACACATACAGAATGTGTGTATATATATATATATATAATTAAAACTGAAATATGTTGTGGACTAAGTCTCTGTGTAAATACATGATGCTTCTTTCATATGCAAAGGGGGTGATCCTTACTAAATCAATTGATTATATTTAAAAAGGACGATGTCAACGGAATAGAAGAGAATAAAACAATATATGAGTATGTAACATTCGTTTATCCTCGTTCAGTCGCGGGAAACACTGAATCCTCCTGCTAGAATATTAAAATAACAAATGTCGACATAATAAAGAATTTACCGTTATACCACTCCACGCACAAGCGGGAATTTCTAAATATTTTTCAGGATGAATTCATCCAACACAGTATAAATAAGATTCTAGAAAACTAAAACGATTCTTTCACTATTATCGAAAGAAAATTATCATGTTTTCGGAAGGTGAAAACATGATTTATCTCTGCATTGAGACAGAAGAAAAGTAAGGAGTACGACGTATATATAGAGAGAAGGTAAGGCAACTTGCACCTTGTTTTTAGGTTCTGCTGGGAGACGGTACTTTATCATGCGGGCAATAGGGTGTTCAAATAACTCAGCTAGTTAATCAGTAAAATTCTAATATTGAATGTAGGAGCGAGTTCTAGAAACAAATGCCAGACAGATCACTTAAAAATAAGTCTATGTAATTGACTATGATTATTCTTACAGCTGCACATCTAGAAAACCAAGATGCGAACAAAGGAACTTTAATAGAATAAACAGTCCCGAATGACAACTTTTAGTCAATCAAATTTAAGACAACACACCGCATTGCTATCAGGTAGTTATTTATGACGACTTACGCAAAACCTTTTGTGTGTAATAACTATGACAACTTATACCGTAAAACTAGGGAAACACTGACACTGCCAATTATTAACACCCAGAAAATGCTATTAATGAAAGCGAATCAGAATACAAGCATACAAGGGAAGTTGTCAATAAAAAAATACCCAAAACAACACTAATACCCTCCATTAAATATAATTATAAAAAATGAGTCAATAAACAGCGTGTCAAGTATTTGCTGGATGAATACACATAGCCCTATATTGGTAAACAAATAATCTACAGTGGCTTAAACGCCGATCGATAGACGGATCGGTAGAAGATTATATTTGCTGCACCTAACTAAAGCTTGATGACTAATGCTTTATAGGAGACGGGTGGTCTCAGCGATAACAACAAGGGCACTGTTTGCTACACAGTAGTATTGTGTGTTAAACATCTGGCATGTAATTATGAGCTCCACAAAACACAAACGAAGTAATAAAATGTGTACGTACCTCCACTGCCCAATTTGTAAAAAATTGCGATATCAATGCTGGGTTCATATAGCAGAGTGAACAACAAAAAAGAAGTCCTGGACCATCTACTGTGGAATTGTCTTCTGCTTTCCAGCTGACTACTACATGTCTTCAAGTCCAACGTAAAAATGTTCTTGACGATCCGTTCTACTTAAGTTAATAAATATACCGAATTTCCATTATTAACGATTATTATAGTGTCCAATTGACCACTGTACACCCTTAACCCTTATCTTCGAGTGGTCTCTTGGCCTTGAGGAGTGGTTATGCCTGTGTAAAAAAATATAAACATGTTATTGTGAGATGTTGCAAATATAGGGGCAAGGAACGCTTAGTAAATTAAGTGCCCTTAATAGTTGGTTTATAGTACGGTTAAACAAAGTGAATGCTGTAAAAATCTATATACGAATATCTTTTATGTGACATGAAAAAACGTGGAACCCTAAGATTGTCTCTTTAATTCTTGTTCTTGTTGGAGCCACATCGTGAAAATATAATTTAACAAACCCCCCCCCCAAAAAAAAACCCAGTATACCTGGAGACAAATGCTAAAGTGATACACATATTATACTTAAAGCTACAATTCGAATTTAAAAAATAATTTACTTATTATGTAACAGATAACGAGTGAATGCCCAGCATTCTATAAGATGCTCCGTACCAAAATAGAAAAAAGTGATCAGAATATCATTTAAAATTCTAATGACATAGTAGATGAAAAATGAGAGATTAGTTAAAAAGGTATATGTGGATAGTAAAAAAAAAAATGGACACGCTAATCTGTGTCATAATTACACGCAGAATGGCATATACATGCAATGTAAAAAGTAAATAAACTCCACAGTACAAAATGTTGCTTGTTTTAATTGTACAATTTCCATCTACGCCACTCTTCAACGTTTTGAGTAAAATAAAGAGGCTAAACTTTTGAACCTGCCCTGGTTTGAGAAAACACGCTCCGGGTGTTAATCGATATCCATCTTCCATCGCTGGAAAAGTGGATTTACAAAAGTTTTTAACACACACACATATATATATATATATATATATCCCAATATTAGCCCAGCCTTGACCGTCGATTTAAATTCTTTTTCTATGTACATCTTTTCCTTGCCTCCATTTGTGAATTATTCCACGAATTTCTGCCTTTTGGATTACTTTGGACCATCTTCCAATTACGCGATTCCCTTGGATTTTATTTGTGGAAATGGAAATTTAACCAACTGTTTTGGATTTTGATTTTTAGATTTTACCGTTATTGGATATTTTACCCTTCACCAGACTATCCATTCACGTGAAAATCACCTTTTTACTCACCATATTCTCTCTCCTTCACTATTTGTTACCAAGTAAGGTCTATGACTTACTTTAGTTTTATATTTTCGCAAGCAAAATCCGATCCCGCATTTTGCTAAATGATGAGAAGGAAAGTATTTCTTCGAAACCTCGCGAATTAAAGACTAACCCTATATTTTGTGCTTCCTTTAAACTCTTTTTCAAAGTGTTTTAACAGGTTTATTAACTACTTCTTATATATATATATATATATATATATATATATATATACACTAGACAACGTACATTACTATATACTAGGAGGACCTGCAGAAATTTCACAGCAAACTTTTCATATGTTGATGTTGGCATTCTATGAATGCTCAGCATAAATGCAAATGCCCTGGTATTATTATAGCTTTTTTTGTTAAAACTTTAAAGATAGTTTCTCAGCTAGCAGGGACGAACGGTCCTAAAATATACTTAAAAATGTTTGTATATATTATTATAGAGTCAATTCGATTCTTATAATGTTGTGATTTTAAAAATAAAAAAAAATATATCTATATACCTTCGGATCATCAGCTTGAATTGAAACCGAAACCAAAAGTAATGAAAAAGTCTTAGTAAAATTATTTATAAGAAAAATAGATGACGTGAGTGCCATCAAACATAATCGGAACCGAAACAAAAACTTATAACGAATTCTTGATAAAACTGTTTATGACAAGAAATTGAAGGTCATAACAATGAAACGACAATCAATCGGAAGGAGAAAGATGTAAGCGTTACACACAAAAGAACACACACGCTATCTTATATATATATATATATATATATATATATATATATATATACTCGGTTTTTTTAATCAAAAGTAATGGACTAGTAAACTCAACGAGGTTGTTAGATAGTGCTCAATAAAAAGAGCTGATAATGCTTGTTTATTGTTATATAAACATGCTCACATCCCGCTGCTACAAACAGCTACTTGTTTCAATATAACAACAGATATCATCAGGCAGCGACTTGACTATTCAAATGTTCATTGAATAAATTATTATTATTATTGAACATTTGAATAGTCAAGTCGCTGCCTTATGATATCTGTTGTTTGATTGAAACAAGTGGCTGTTTGTAGCAGCAGGATGTGAGCATGTTTATATAACAATAAACAAGTAATATATATATATATATATATATATATATATATATATATATATATATACGTGGTGGCGGGTGTCCATTTAAATATACATTCCACCGAGTTATTTACGAGCGTCGCCTTCCTGGTAGAGTGGGAGAACTGCCGGCTGTCAACACGACGGTTCTAGTTCAATCCTGCGCTAGGGAGAGATGCTAGTCTAGCGGCACTGATGATTTGTGATACAACGAAACAGGACTGTATGTCGATGACTACAAATATATATATATATATATATATATATATGTATATATATGTATATATATTATATTTTCACCTCAAACAAGGCACATTGCCACTTTGATGTAGGGAGCACTATTAGGGGCATAATCTACAGAAGTACTATGTGGGGAGTTGGGAAGCAAGATGTGGGTTATCGTTACATTTGAACTTCTGCATGTCAGTATAGTTGGGGAAGCAGGAATCCGGAAGGGATTTCATAGGTCTAGCGGTTCTAGTGAAGAAACTTCTGGAGTAGAAGTCTCTCTTACATCTAGGGTTCTCAACTGTGAGAGGTGGGGATATGCTGCTTTCGGGTTTGTCGCGGGTATTTACGTCCAGGGGGTACAAGTGCTTGCAGTTCGTTGGAGCATTCATCGTTAAAGTACTTGCAGAACAGGCAGAGGGATGCTACATTTCGTCGATTGGACAGAGACTGAAGCTTAGATGACAGTTCAGGGCCTATCAGGTAGGCGACTATTTTTTGAACCTTGTCTAGGAGCGAGAGGCTAGTAGCAGATGCACCAGACCGAATATGAAAACAATACTCTATACATGGACGAATTGTGGCCTTATAGAGGTACAGGATACTTTTGTGTGCTAGTAGCTTTCTAGCACGGTAGAGAGAACCTACCTTTTCGCGGTTGCCCTGGCAATGTTCTCAATGTATTTTTCCAACTCACGTTTCCTGTCAACGTTAGGCCGATGAATTTAAAAGATGTACTTTTAAATGAGTTTTTAGCGATTGCTATTTGTGGTAGAGAAGGTTTCTTTTAGTTATTGAAGGAAACAAGTTTAGTCTTGACAGCATTGAATGTGACCATCCATTTTGTCACCATTCCACTACAGATTGAAGGTCGTCCTCTAGTGTTTCTGCCATTTTTTAGATATGTATTCATTTATTTTTCTGTCATGTCTGTTATAGGGCGTAGTGTCATCAGCATATATACCTATCTCACAAACAATTTTGTGAGGGTGATCATTTATGAATATTCCTGGTAACAGAGGTCCAATGTAACCCTCTGAGGATCTCCCGCATCGATATATTGTGTAGATTTACGACTATCGAGGAAAACCTGGAGTGTTCTCTTATCTAAGAAGGAATTAATTATGTTAAGTATTCTTCCAGTGATACCGTATAATCCGATTTTCCTTAGAAGACATTCATACCATACCCTGTCAGAAGTCTTTGATATATCTAGAGCTACCGCTCTACCCTCCCCTGCTTTGCCAGGTGAATTGTGTATATGAAATAAGGGTTATTATATACTTTTAGTCAAACTGCAGATACTCAATTCTTAGTAGGACACTTTAGACTTTAATTGTTTCTGTGCACATCCAAATTTTTATGTAATTTACAGTTTCATATCGATTAATAATTAATTAAAAGAGTACCAATTTGCTTGACATTGGAGAACTGATCTTTATTATCTTTGTTTCGAATGAAACCAATTTTGGTCATTGTTAATAATAATTCAGTTTTCATCTTCAAAGAAATCGATTGTAACGACGCCAACACGAGATACCTTTGTGGTATTTTTTGTTTATCTTGCGAACGGTCCATCCAATTGTTTATTTCACCAAGCTCACAAAACGGTGCTATTTCCTTTAGATATTTCAATAATAAATACTAGAAAACATGTCGAAAAATTAATTAACCACACACCCCATGATAACTACAGTAGACGTGCCGCGTAAATACATCCAAACTTGTAAACAAGACACATGAAAAGAAAAAAACTTGACAAATAATAAGTTTCTGAATTGTTGAGTTGAGGAGTAGTTGATCATATTATTTGGATCATTCGGATTACTGTTATCATTTTCACAAAGTTTCTGTCGAGATAACTTGCGACCTTCTTCAGGTATATTTTGTTGAAGTTATGCATATATCTGTTGAACGAATTAATGTACACCGGATTTGGAACCCAACCTGTTCTTCTTACAGGGGTTACCGTGTCATTGTAGTTAGACTACTTGAAAAAAATCAATTGTAAAAGTGATGCTTTCATGTTTTTTTATCAATGTGGGTGGCCAAAAATACAGTTGCAATTCATTAGGTTGGTGCAAACATAATATCCTTATATATATATATATATATATATATATATATATATATATATATATATACACCTCAAATACGGCATATTTTTTGCACCAACCTAATAGGTAGGAAGTATCTTGCCCTGGCTGACGTAACGACATTATGCTACTGTTGTGAGACAAATAAAGTTTTCGTTCAAAATCCCGTCCAGATATTCGAGTTCGACAGATACATTCCTGAATTTGACAAAATACATCTGAAGAAGTTCGAAGTTTATATCGACTAAAAGTTGAAACAATGGCACTCTAATCCGAAAAATCAAAATAATACCTCATAATGGTATTAGAAATAACTATACGGAGTCTGAATCAGTACTATTTGTTTTCTATGCGATTATTTTAATCGTGCTATTTCCAAACTGTGTCGATCGTCTTCAGGAGGGTATTTTCGAATTTGAAATCTTTCCGTCAACTTTGGGAGTCTGGAAGAAATTTAGAATAGAACCTTGTTTTTAATCCACTGGAATAACACGTCATTGTTGCTTCAGTCATGGCTGAATTAAAGTACTAAATAATTCGCAATTGCGTTTTCGATCTCACCCACATTGCGAATATAACCTTCAACCTGTCGAAAAGTGTAACAGTACAATTGATTTTTTTCTAAGTACACTACGTGTCCATGTGTCGAAAATTCGTAAAGATTCCTACGTTTGATCAGAAAGAACACATCTGGAGTTCAAAAGAAATATTTCCTAGGCCGAAAAGATACACCCAAAGTGCGTCGAAGATTAGATCGACCGAAACTGTGTGAAAGAATTTCTCAATATGAGAACAGTAGTCCGAAAAATAAAAATAAAATAATAGAAACAATTTACACCTCTCTAAAAATTCAGAAACCTAACATGACATATAGAAAAGAAAAAAAAAAAGAAATGAGATACATAAGTGTAGTAGCCGATCACGATGAGATGATATACATTTCGAAATTGGCGTGTGCAGTAAGCTATTATTTTATTTTTACATAGGCATCACCTATTACCAAGGCTCAGGGGCACTCAAAGTTCAGGGTTAAAGAGCGTACAGTAGTAAATGGGACAATATAGTTATTGTCAGTAATAGAAAATCAGTAAATTTGTTAACTTAAGGAGAACAGCTTATCAAGAACTTGTTTACATTGGACTTGAAGACAACCATATTGTAGTCAGCTGGAAAGCAGGAAAACAGACGTGCAGTTCTAAGAAAGAAGCTTTGTTCATGGAATCTACGTTTAGATTTAGGCACAGATAAATAGTGGGGAGGGATTTTTGATAGTGTTTTCAGCTAGACGAGTGTTTTTTGTGAAATTTTGACGAGAGGGGAACAATAGATTGGAGCTCAATCGCCATGAAAATAACGATAAATACATATTCGCTACATCCCTTCTGTGAAAAAGAGGTTGCAGGGGAAAAAGGAGATCTCCAATGAGACTACGAAGTCTATTTTGAACGCTTTCAAGGCAGGATAAGTCCTTTCTAGAAGCTCCTGCCAAGATCTTGTAACAGTATTCAATCCATGGACGACCTTGTCTCTTTCATAGATAGATAATTGCATCAGCAGTGAGATATCTACTGGATCGGTAAGAAGGACCCCATTTTTTCCAGCGGTGTTGGCAACAGATTTGATGTGCATGTTTTATTTCAGATCAGGAGTAACGCTCAACCCCAGAAGCTTGTCAAAACATGAGGCCTCCCGAAGAGGAGAGCCATTCACTTCAATTGATGCCAGATGGGGATCAGAGCATTGATAATGTAAAAATCAAAGATTTGTTTTAGATGCGTAAAAAGTAACCAGCCACTTCTTTCCCCATTGTACCGCCTGCTCAAGACCAGAGGAGAGAGATTTGGAGAGCACTTAGTCGTTTACGGTCTTAGATGTGCTACCATAGATGGTAGTGTCACCAGCATAAATGGCTACGAATGATGTAAGGATGTGATTTGGAAGATCATTAATGTAAATCAGGAAGAGAGTTTGGCCCAGGATGGACCTATGAGGGACTCCAACATTAATACTATGAGCTTCTCATTTCTGACCATTAACTACTACTAACAGGTATGTCTGGTGTATGACTATTGCCTATGAATAAATGAACTGAAACACAATCTGACCGATAAACGTTATCATTCTATCATATGGAATAAAATATTATTCAACAATACTTAATTGACGTTTACAATGTTTGGCAAAGTCAAAGCACTTAGTAAAGGTTAAATACTTAAATGGAAGTGATTTTCTCAAACATGTTTCTGAATTATATCACCAGTCAATTAGATGATTAATGCCAATCGTCTAACGCACAACGCAAATCATGGCATTAAATATTTAATCAATCAGAAAATGGGGAATACGGATCAGCTGAGAAAAATTACAGACAGGAAAGTGAAATTCAATGTTGAGATTAGAGTGCGTTAATATTGTTTAATAATTGGGCTTAAAAAAAAAACAAATAAAAAAAAACAATGAGCACATGATTTGGTTAAGGTAAACGTTAATACATTAATGGAAATGAGCGACAAAATTATTAGAATATCATTTATATATATAATTATGAATAACACAGGAACGTAATAAAAGCGTCAATTAATACTGATATACGTGTGCGAGTAAAATTAAATGTAAGAATAATGCACACAATCCTCATATATATATATATATATATATATATATATATATATATATATATATATATAGATATATATATCAAAGAACCTTAATTATTTCCACTGATAAAACCCTACAAAATAAAAATAAATCGTTTATAAAATAATTAATGTTAAAACCAAAAATATATATCGGTTAGTGCAAAAAATAATGTCGTTTTTGACGTTCAACATTAAATCTCTCTCTCATATATATATATATATATATATATATATATATATATATATATATATAGATATATGCAAGAACCTAAATTATTCCTACAAAAGAAAAAAATCGTTTATAAAATATGTTATGTTAAAACAAAAAAAGTAAGTAGTTTTAAAGAAGTTAAAGAACATTTCACGACTACATATTTAGAATTTAAATTTTCATATTAAGGTTTTCTTCTTTTATTAAAATAATTATCAAGTATCAATATATCAGAATTTGTTTTTCTCCAATAACCAAACATAAAAAAGAAAATATATATACAGTAGCGTCCAAAAGTTAAGGGCTAGTGGTTTCAAGACAAGTTTAAGTACTTTTTAAGAAAAACCGTTCATTTAAAATACTTAATATGCATATATACTTATAGATATACTCATCACTCATGTCTCGCCTAAATTTCATAAGCATCCGTTGGATATTTTTGAAGTTATGGCCAATAACACAAAAGTTTGTCCAAATTCTCGTGGTCCAAAAGTTAAGGGCTAGGCGGTATAATCTTTAATTATTATAACAGTAAGATACTGTATTGGTGGACAGGAGTTATCGCCTCTGAACATACTTTACATAAGTGGAGTTTCCAACGGGTAAGAGTTATCGCCCCTGGCTCATAACTTTACATTTGTGGACTTCGCTCTCCTATAAAAAGAGAGAGAAACGTCCATCTTCATTCTGAAGTCGACACACGTCGTTTTGCTGTCAGACAGGTACTATGAATAATCCTACTTCAAATTTTTACTAAAGAACATTAAAATTGAGTGTTTGTATTGCACTAGTACAACATGGCAGCAAAACAACGTCGTCCCGTTTCTGTCGAAGAAAAACAGCTCATTATTCATCTTCATAGTAATGGCAAGAAAACTTCTGAGATTGTTGACACCGTAGGAAGGTCTCCTAGTGTAGTAAAGCGTATTGTGGCACATTTCAAGCAGTCAGGATCAGTGGCAGCTGCCCCAAAATCTAGTAGACCTCGAATCACAACTGCTCAACAGGATCGTCTTATTGTCAAAATGTCACTTAAAGACAGATTTAACACTGCTGCTAAAATATCTCGAGAACTAAAGCAAAGGTCTATTGTTCAAGCATCTCGGCAAACTGTTACACGCCGGTTGCACGCTTCTGGATTGCAATCTCGAGTGCCAGCAAGGAAACCTCTTATCTCCAAAAAGAATCAGAAACTCCGCCTCGCTTTTGCCCAAGAACATGTGTGGACAACCGAAAACTGGTCCCGTGTGCACTTTAGTGATGAATCGAAGTTTAACGTTATCGGATCTGATGGCAAAACGTATGTCTAGCGAAGAACTGGTGAGAGATTGGAGGTAAAGTGCGTGAAAAAAACTGTGAAATTTGGAGGAGGAAGTGTAATGGTTTGGGGCGTTATGTCAGCTGCAGGCTGTGGACTACTTATTCGTCTGCAAGGTGGAATAAATGCAGAAGTTTATAAGCAGATTCTACGGCAGCATGCAGTTCCTAGTCTTCGGTCGTCGCTCTATCAACCTGCAATTTTCATGCAGGATAACGCTCCTTGTCACACTGCTAAGAAAGTAAAAACATTTTTAGACGAGGAAGAAGTTGAAACGATGCGTTGGCCCCCTCAGAGTCCAGATCTTAATCCTATTGAGAATATCTGGAAAATAGTTGGTGAACGTGCTCAACTTCAGTGCCCAAAAAATCAAGAATAACTCTGGCAGTGCTTACATGCTTAATGGAGTGCGATAACGCCAGCGTTTTGCAAGAAGTTGGTGGATTCCTGTGCCAAGAGGTGTCAAGAAGTCATAAATAGCAAGGGTTTGTTTACCAAATACTAGTTAGTTGGTAATTTCAGCCATTCACAGCAATCGTGTTAGCCCTTAACTTTTGGACACACAAATTTTGAACAATTTTATTTAAAATGGTAGTTATTCAAAAATTACTTAGTGTAGGCTAACGAAATTATAACCCATTGAAGATATACATGTTATCTATATAATTGTGAAGTATTTTTTTGTTGTTCGTGTGTATTTGTTTCAAATATATGGTTAAACTTGCTGAGGTTTTACTAGACCTTAACTTTTGGACGCTACTGTATATATACTCCTATGAATGTTTTTCTTTTGTATTTATTGATAATCATATTAAAAAAACTTTTCTATTTATTTAAAAAGAAAATACAATTTTCTCATATATGGGTTGTGGAACTGCATTCACTAGCAAAAGATTTAGCTAATTTGCGTATTCTTTTAAACATTCATTTCAATTAATTCCCTATTAGGTTTTTTCGGTGTTCTTATGGGATGATCATCTTTAGTTAACTATGACGTGTAATTATATTCATGCAGATATTCTACATGATTTATACTTGCATAATATTCGCGTAAAATTGTTTAATAAACACAAAAGTGTTTACATATATATTTATGTATGCGTATATATTTTTGTTTATTCTATCTATATATATATACATACATACACACACATGCATACATACATACATATATATATATATATATATATGTATATATATATATATATATATATATATATATATATATATATATATATATATTAAACTGAAAGTGTATTTGTGTGTCTCTGTGTGTATATTTCCCTCTGCAATAACTTTGTCAATTTAAAGTCTACAGACTCGAAATTTGATATACAGGTTACTGAGATTTGGGAAAATATGTAATTCGTTTCGCCCAACAACGTCCTATTAAGGGGTAAAAGTTCAACGATTTGACCTTTGCGAACTCTACCGAATTCCTCCGACATTTTAGATATAGGTTCCTTGGACATGGATCTAACTTAATAAAATAATTAGAGCCCTAAACAAAAAAATTTTAAGGGGCGATAATAGGTGTCAATTTTTTAAAAAATGACCTCAGCGGTTTCTACTAAATAAATCAGACACTTTCTGGTCTAAACATTTGAAATTTTAAATAAAGGATATTCAGAGTTAAGGCACGCCTTTTCATCGGTTTGGGTCGGAGATTTTTAGTTACCAATATATAAATGTATGTATGTATGTATGTATGTTTGCATGCCTGCCTAAAACTTTCGACATAGGGGGCAAATATTTACAAGATCAGTACGGTTTGGAGGCTGACCTTTCAAGTGACAAATACCGACAATTGACTAAAAACATGAATATCTTCACCTTAAGCTGGGCACTTTCTACAGGGAGGGGGTCGCTTTTTTCGCTGATATTTTTAAAAGTCATCTTTTCCTTTCGATTGTCAAGCCTTAATTAAAACCTACATAACTTCCGGTTTGGCAGTGGTCATAACGACAAAGACGTCAGGTTTTTACCCGTTCTTTTCCTTCTTCGGTGTACGGGTTCGAGCCTGCTTTTCTACTACCACTTTTTTTTTTTTTGCTCAACACACATCAAAACACTCGGGTGCGCCCGGCTTTAATGCTAGTCTATATATCTATAAAAGTAGACGTTCCTGTGTATCTGTCTGTGTGTGTGTCTACATAACTGCGTCAATATTTAGTTTACAGACTAGAAATTTGATATATTGTATATTGAGATTTGGAAAAAACTGTAATTAATTTCGGACAGAAATTTAGCTGTTAAGAGGTAAACGTTCAACGAATTGTCTTTTGAGAACTCTACCAGACTCCTCCGACAATTTTGGGTAAAAACAATTGAAATTTAAATTATAGGGTCCTGGGACATGGATATAACTTACTGATTTCATTTGAGCCCAAACAATTAATCTTAAGAGGTCATAAAAGTAATCAAAGTTTAAAAAAAAATGACCTCTGCGGTCTTTACCAAATTACTCACACACTTTCTGGTCTAAACCTGGGAAATTATATATAAAAGGTATTCAGATATAAGGCAAGCTTTTTAATCGGATTGGATCGCAAATTTTTATTACTATTATATAAATGTATGTGTGTATGTTTGCATGTGTGCTTAAAACTTTCGAAGGATGAGACAGTTTTTTTACAAGATTAGTATCGTTTGGAATTTTATCTTTCAGACGAAAAAGTATTGAAAAATTAGCTAAAAATATTAATATCTTTAGCTTAAGCTGGGGAATTTTCTACAGGGAGAGTCGCGTTTTTCGCCGATATTTTTTAAAGTCATCTTCTTTCGATTGTTTAGCCTTTATTAAAACCTTCATCATTTCCGGTTTGACGGTGGTGGTAAGAGCAAAGACGTCAGGTTTTTCCCCCGTTCTTTCCTCCTTCGCGGTACGGGTTCGAGGCTGCCTTCCTACTACGATTTTTTTTTATTTTTGCTCAACAGACACATCCAATCACCCAGGTAACGCCGGGCTGAAATGCTGGTAGTGTATAAATGAATTTATGTTAAAAAAAGGGTAATTTGTATATAGTTTAAAAGGATTTGATTAACCTTCCAATGCTATATTATATACACGCACATTATAAATAAATAAATAAATAAATAAATATATATATATATATATATATATACACACTAGCAAAAGTACCCGTCGTTGACTGGGTTAAAAAACAGCCTACAGAAATGGACTCTAATTTATGAAAGTATGATAAGTTATGAAAGGGAAGGGTTGTAAAGAGATAGCTTCGAATTTCGGGGTATCAAAACCAAAGCAAATTATGATGAAAGTAAAAATAAAATAGATAAACCCCATAATTTATTATACCATACCTGTATACCTGTTCACACTGAAACACATATCACAATATTCTGTGTATCTATATTAAAAAAACTAGTTAAACTGTGTGACATATTTCTATAAACTGTGGAGGTCAGGCGCGAACGAACACCCCATAATTTTATTATGCCATATTTCTTCAAACTGAAACGTAATTATCAAAGTATATCTATACAGATAGATATGAAAAGTCTTAATTAAAGTGTGTTCCTATTTCCATTCTATAGGGCCAGGCGCGAACTCCGACACCACAATTTTCTAATACCGTCCCTATTTTATTTAAAACATACTTATCAACGTATTATTATGTACATCTATATCAAACACACTTGTAAATGTTTTTTTTTTTTTAATTAAAAATTTTCTATTTCCATAATTGTGGACCAGGCGTGTACGCAGACCCAACAATTTTAATGAATCATCATTATGCCTGATCAAACATCAACATCCCTGTGTCTCGATGCATCTATCATTATATCTGATCAGTTTTTTTTAAAAATAGTCAACCATATAGGAGGAGCCTATTCGTTCAGCTTTATAAATAAATATATATATATATATATATATATATATAGGGTAACCCCCCCCCAAAAAAAAACGGGCACCAACTAAAATTAGGCCCCGTTTCTTAGTGTTTTGTCCGAATGAAGTAAAACTTTCGTCATAACTAGTATATTATATTCAAAACATAACATCAAAACACTAGGGTATTTGGCCTTTTTTCCTCCGTTCTACAGTATATGTTCTAGATGACCTCCATTTAGCTTGTGTTTTTTGGGGGTCACCCTGTATATATTAAAAATATGACTATCATAACGTTCAAATTTCTTTACGTCCTTAACCAGAATATTCAAGCTCTGCTATAACTATTATTTGTTATACTAGAATACGTACCCGGCGTTGCCGTGGTTGACATGAAGTTCCTTTTGGAGCACACTTGCTATACTAATGATTTTCATCATGGGCACCGTGGATACCCCCACAAAATAAAAGAACGGATAAAAATATCACCCCCAAAAAGAAATACGTGATACCTTCTCAACCAGGCATTTCGACAGAAGGGATACAAAGAGAGGCAACTATTCTACAGATATTAGGCATTGGAAAGAAACCCCAACCCCCACAAAATAAGTAAAAATATATCATTAAATTAGACAAGTAGGTAGAACCCCTAAAAAATTGAGGAACAAGCGGTACTTGTACGAATGGTTTATTTCATTGACGCTACACCGTAATCACGTACTTAAAATTTTAGCAGACGAAAAATTGTGAGAGAAAATAGTAAAGAAAACCAAAATCGAAGATCTACCAAATATTAATTCTAAAAACAATTGAATTTAATTTTTCGTCATTGTATTTTATAATATTTTTGGGTGCATTTTGTTTATGAAATTGTTAGGTGAAACTACAGAGTGGGCTCAATAGAATTAATTAAATTTATCGTTATTTTGTGTTTTAAATGTAATTCCCGTCCTCATCACCAAAACAAAATTTAAAAACACAAATTGTATTTTTATGTTGTCTCCACCCCCCAACTTGAAAAGATGCTAGAGGCGACATGTCTCGTTGAACTCTTAGTAGCCAAAATGTGAGTGATTATTTTACGGTGAATTTATATGGAAAAGTAATCCATCACTCTAAAATGTTAATTTTCTTTCTTTTCAAAATTCCTTTCATATTATTTATAAAGGCTATTGTAACGTATTAGGCCCAAACAGTATATCTTTATTTTTTTAAGGTGGGTCACATTGTAAAAAATTACTGATTTCTCTATAGCCGTTTATAGAGTAATAAAAATAAACACATGAGTTATTTTCTTAAGTTTTTTGTAAGTATTTTTTTTTTATATTTAAAAAAGAACAATAAACGCCAAACAGTTTTCTGGCTATTCTGAATTATTTTTTCAAGCTAGAAATTAATTGCGATTAGCAAATTATTTTATTAGGTGATAGTTTTTAATTTTTGTTTATGTTCCGAAGGGGCAAATAACTCAAAAACAAAGATAAAAAAACATCGATATTGGAAAAATAATTCCAATTAAATTTGATTAAATATATTATCAATATAATTATTGTTTAAAATGTATTAAATAACGATTTTAAATAGAACACCTATTACAATTCTCCCGCTAGAAACATTATCTATTTAATAAAATCGATCTTTCTTAATGTAATATGCAAATAAGATAATCTCTTTGTCGTATCTAGCTTGCAAGAATGGTACTATATGTAGAAATAAAAGAGAGAGTAAAGTAGGGAACCGTTTGTATATATGACTCAAATTTTGAACAAAAAACAAACAGACAGGATTACCAATTTACAACTATATAGATTACGAGAGACGTACAATAAGTAATGCTCCTGATCCACTTTCAGTTGTTTGATGTAACTGAAATTTTGCATTTGCAACTATTTATAACTGCGATTTATGTGGCAAATTACAGCTCTCAACTAATTGTGGTTTCTGTTTTACAGGTGTTTGGACTGAGTCAGGTATGAAATGAAGCCTGATAAATGTCGAACAGTGATCCGGTTTTTGTATTTGAAAGGCTGCACACCACAAGAGACTTAAAGAAATGAAAGAAACTTATGGTAATAATGACCCATCATATGGCCTTGTAAAACGCTGGCATCGTGAATTTAAACATGATCGGAAGTCTGTGGAAATAGCTCCTAGACCTGGCCCCCCCTTCTGCCATTTATGAGACATCTGTCCATCAAGTTGAGGCTTCCATTTTGGAAGATCACCGCATTACTATTCGCCAAATAGCCTTAGATGTCAAGATTAGTACAGGGTATGTGGAAACTATCAATCATGCCCATTTGCATATGCATAAGGAATCTGCCAGATGGATCCCCAGGTTGCTCACACCATTCCAGAAGCGAGAACACATTGAATGCTCGAGGATGAATTTGGAGATAGGCCAAGAAGATGGACAAAGTTTTTCAAAAGACTTATTACACAGGATGAGCTCTGGGTCCATCACTATGATCCAGAGACCAAAGCCCAGTCAATGCAGTGGAAAAACTTGGACTCACCACCTCCAAAGGGGGCAAGGGTTCAGCCCTCCCCTGGCAAGGACATGCTCACAGTCTTCTGGTACTAGTACGAAGTAGTAATGACAGATTTCCTAGCAAAAGGTACTACAATTACAGGAGCATATTATGCTTCAGTTTTGAGGAAATTAAGGGAAGCTATCATAATCAAGAGGCGGGGCAAGATCAGCAAATTACCCTCCTCCAGCAGTACAACGCTCCTGTCTACAACGCGCATGTCGCCAGATCAGAAGCACGGGCGTGTGGTTATGAAATCCTTTCCCATACTCCGTACGCTCCTGACCTTGCACACTCTGACTTTCACCTCTTCCCAGCCATGAAGTTGTTTTTGATAGGAAAGCGTGTCTTAGATGATGCAGTTTTGATTCGGAAGTCACGTCGTGGTTCGAGGACCAACCTGTGATGTTCTACAAAAACGGTCTCCAGAGCTGAATCAAACGATGGGAGAAATACATAACTCTTGCTGGTTCCTATGTAGAGAAAACTAATAACTGTGCCAAGTTTCGCTACTCTACTGCTATAATATCATTAAAATGCAATTGAAAAGCCAGTCTCCCTACTGAGGAACACTACAGTCAGCAAAAGTGCATATTCCGTCCCATTGACATTCCCCGGTAGGGGTCTCTCTTACGTGATGTATAAAACTAAATCGTGAAGAGACGAGACAAATTAAAAAAATATACACCCTTAAAACTGTACAGGATCAGCTTGATACCTCAATCAATCGGAAATATATCATTAAACGTATTGTCTCGACTCTCTGCATATTAGTGGTGACGTAAAAAGCTAAGTTACGATAATCGCAAATTAAGATTTTTGCACAAGAAATGTATACCCGCCATATAATCATAGCATTAATAATCAGTTTACACGGAGAATGAACAAACTAATAGAATTATTTTAATACAAAACACACGAAAGGGATTTAACTTACACACCTCATTTTAAACGACCAAACTACTCGTGAAAGAACCTGAAATATAAGTATAAAATAATTTCGCCATCTTTGCGCCATCTGTATATATAAAGGGCAAAGGCTTTTCTCGCACACGCTCTCGGGTTCGTTACTATCGCTTTAAACTGTTTATATAGGTCCTATATAATAATATCTAGAAATTAGAAAAGCGCGTAGCGTATGGATTTATTTACATCGATTTTTACAAATTTATTGCTATGTTGGCTTCTCGTGTGTTGATCGGGTTTTTTTAGTATAAATAAAGTGAAACTAAACTGAAACGACGTATTCTCGGCATTGCACCGGGAAAAACGTCCAGAAACAATCAGCGTTGATCAATCTTGTATATTAGATTTAATGTGCAAAATTGAGAGCTGCTTTCCCCTCCCCAACATCTGTTGGGGGAAGAAACAGTCAAATTTGGATAAACAAACCCAAACGCTGCGTGACTTCTATTTGATCTTCTTAATTAGTTCAAATGGGAGCAGCAGAGTTAACTTTTATTGCGCACGCCTTTTTTTATAGTTACATAAATAAATAAAAACTTGCTTACAGTTGTCTGTCGCCGTGGCTCAATTGTTAACGTACCACGTTTTTTTTTGTTTTGTTTCACACATTAATTTCCAAATCAAGGGTACGGGTTCGATTCTCATACTCACCTACCAAAACATTTTTTTTAATTATTTAACACCCCCCCGGAGTTTCGATTTACCTCAAAACATCCGGGCATCGCTGGGTGCCCCCCGCTAGTTATAATTAAATGTAAAGCTTACTAACGCGGGGAAATAATGTAGATATTTCGGAGAATGTAAGGTGACTCGTAACTTGAATTTGTATATATTAATTAAAGAGAGAGAGAGAGAGAGTTTACGAGAGAAAGAGAGAGAGAGAAGGTAGATTAAAAATAGATGAGACACGGATAGAAACACCTAAGAGATAATTACCACAAACGCACAAGTGAACAAATTAGTCACTAAAATATTCTCTAGGGTATAGTAAATCCTTTCTGTGCAAGGACCTGTCTTGCAGCTTAATTTACAGTATTTTATTTATATTCAGTTATTTTTTATGCGAAGTTGTCAGTTGTGCTAAAGTCGGCAATAAGTTTAATCTAGGACTGAATAGCGAACCTACAAAAAATTAGCATGATTAAAGTTGTATACAGTAGACCACCGGTCAAGGGATACGGTGTTATCTAGGTTACGATCTGGTATACGATGTTCTTCAGTCCCTGATAACGGTAGTTGTCCACCTTATGGTGTTAGTTATGTTTTTTTATTATACACGTGTGTATCATATACGTTATTGCATCTAATTACTATTTCTTTATGCCGTATCCCTCGGTTCCCTATATATATATATATATATATATATATATATATATATATATATATATATATATATATATATAGTCATCCTCATACAGTACTGTTTCGCTGTTTCACAGCTCATCAGTGCGGCTAGACAGGCAACTACCTCGTCAGGATTGAAACCCGACCGTCTAAACTGAATGTCTGTGTGTGCGTCTGGTCACGAATAGGCTCCTATATGGTTGACTATTTTTTTTTAAATTGATTACATATAATGATAGAAGATGTATCGAGACACACGAATGGGTATGTTTGATCTGGCAGAACGGTGGTTCATTTAAATTGTGAGGTCTGCATTCGCGCCTGGTCCACAAAGTATGGAAATAAATGTAAAAAAAATGAAAAAAAAAACGTTTATAAGTGTTTTTCATGTAGATGTACATAAGAATACTTTGACAAGCATGTTTTAACTTAAATAGGGATGATATAATAAATTATGGGGCTTATCTATTTTATTTTTACCTTCATCATATTTTGCTTTGATTTTGATACCCCAAAATCTAACCCAAATTAACACCCCTTCATTTACATAACCTATCATACTTTCATAAATCAGAGTCCATTTTCTTTAGGCTGTTTTTGAACCCAGTCAACGACTGGTACTTTTGCTAATATATATATATATATATATATATATATATATTAATGGTATTTATAATTTAAAAATTTAAAAAAAAATTTAAAATTTAAAAATCAAATTTTAATTAAATTAAAAATCAGTTTAATAGGAAGGAACAACAACAAAGTCAATTATCTGTACGATCGTTTCGGAAATCCGTGCTTTTTATTTGTGGTATACATGAAGTCACGTAGAACAATTATACATAGTTTTTTTGGTAAGCACGGTCTCCTCATCAGCAAATTTAGGAGGATTTCTATTAAATTGAAAAGACACCAAAAATAAACCTAGCATTAAAAGTAAGGCAGATGAATCTGAAAAATTGAAGTAAAAGGTTTGGATTTAAAATTTATAAGAAAATTAGTATAGGTTAGAGATAGAAATGAGTAGAAAAAAAAAATATTTTTTTTAATTTACATAATAAATTGGATTTAAAAATATATAGATATAGTTACCTTTTAGTTTTTTTTTTTTTGAAATCAGGAACTGTATTTAACGTAGTCATTTAGATGTTTGCTATAGCTTTTTATTTTATTGAATGATGAATTTTAAAAGGGCGCCGCTCGTGCAGTAAATTGTTTCCGTTAGCGTATTTTGATTTAAAGACGCTACAGTTAATATATATATAGAGAGAATATTTGTTTTGCAAGTTTTTAAGGGGAGATAATTGTCATGTGTTATTGGCTTTATTTATTATTTGATTTACGAGTCTAAGGGCGGTAATTGGTCTAACTTAATTATATAAAAAAAAGTAATCTATTTTTACTAATGAGTAATTTTTAATGATTTAAGGTGGTTTATATTTATTAAATTTAAACCAACGTTTATGATTACATGATAGAAGCTCGTGTCTTGAATTTACTAATTTGGTTGTGCTTTTTATATCTTCATATTTTAAAATTTTTACGGTTTCTTTTGTACATAATGTACAAAATTTATCTCCTGGTTTATATGATTTGCAAGTCTCAATTATTTGCCATTTTAAGTTGAAAGAAATATTGCTATTTTTTAGTTGCCAAATATAGTTGGATAGAGTAGTTTGGTTTGATAGAGAGTTATTTTTAAAAGAATGTTTGTGCGTTGAAATTCTATGTTTTATTGGGCCAGATGTGGAACCAATATATATTACCTCTTGATTATTATGATTGTTTTCCGTTAGGTCTATTGTTGGATTATAATGTGGTGGGTTGGTTAGTAATTGATCGGTAGATTGATTTAAGTTGGTGTTATTATTTAATCTGGTAGTTGAGTTATGGCTGTTGATAGGTTCTTGTATATTTGGAGTTTTTGATACTGTGCAGCTATAGATAACATTTTTAATTTTACATGAGCCTTGTAGGGGGCATTTATTTTTTCTTCTACAGTTACAGTCAGATGTATTTTGTATAGTTGTATTTTGTAGTTTATTAATTTTCATATTATTAGAGCTAATTATTTTCTGATGAAGGTTAGGCATAGTAGAGTAAGAGACTTTAATCGTGTTCTTATTGAAAATCTTATTATATCTATGGGGGCCTTAAAGTTCTTATCTAATATTTTAAAAAATTCTCTAGCTATGTTTGTTTCTAGGTTTTTGGAATACGGGGGGTTGAAGCATAGGATCTCCTTGTGTCTATTCTTACGTTTGCGGGTTTTAGTTTGTTGTTTATTTGTATTATTATCTAATATTTGTAGTTTGGTTTTATCTTTTTTTGTCTCCTGGTTATTTCTCTTAACTCGTATACGGGAAGACATTGCCATATTATATGTTATTACGCTCTTAATAAGTTTATTTTTAATGCAGTTTATGTTTCTATCATTTTCATTTATGAATTTAATTTGTGAATTATATCCAGAGTTTTTAAGGGCTTCATTATAGTATTTTTCATTTTTGGTAAATATTGATTTAGTAGAAGACAGTCTAGAAATTCTTGGAGCGATATTGGGAACTATTGATTTTTATATTGATTTAGGGTGGTTTGATTGATTGTGGACATATAGAAGTGATTGGTTAGGTTTATGGTATGGTTCAAAGGTAGAATTTTCAAGATTTAAGGTTATGTCTAAGAAAGAAGAAAAAATAAATGTCCCCTACAAGGCTCATGTAAAATTAAAAATGCTATCTATAGCTGCACAGTATCAAAAACTCCAAATATACAAGAACCTATCAACAGCCATAACTCAACTACCAGATTAAATAATAACACCAACTTAAATCAATCTACCGATCAATTACTAACCAACCCACCACATTATAATCCAACAATAGACCTAACGGAAAATAATCATAATAATCAAGAGGTAATATATATTGGTTCCACATCTGGCCCAATAAAACATAGAATTTCAACGCACAAACATTCTTTTAAAAATAACTCTCTATCAAACCAAACTACTCTATCCAACTATATTTGGCAACTAAAAAATAGCAATATTTCTTTCAACTTAAAATGGCAAATAATTGAGACTTGCAAATCATATAAACCAGGAGATAAATTTTGTACATAATGTACAAAAGAAACCCTAAAAATTTTAAAATATGAAGATATAAAAAGCACAACCAAATTAGTAAATTCAAGACACGAGCTTCTATCATGTAATCATAAACGTTGGTTTAAATTTAATAAATATAAACCACCTTAAATCATTAAAAATTACTCATTAGTAAAAATAGATTACTTTTTTTTATATAATTAAGTTAGACCAATTACCGCCCTTAGACTCGTAAATCAAATAATAAATAAAGCCAATAACACATGACAATTATCTCCCCTTAAAAACTTGCAAAACAAATATTCTCTCTATATATATATTAACTGTAGCGTCTTTAAATCAAAATACGCTAACGGAAACAATTTACTGCACGAGCGGCGCCCTTTTAAAATTCATCATTCAATAAAATAAAAAGCTATAGCAAACATCTAAATGACTACTTTAAATACAGTTCCTGATTTCAAAAAAAGAAAAACTAAAAGGTAACTATATCTATATATTTTTAAATCAAATTTATTATGTAAATTAAAAAAAATATATATTTTTTCTACTCATTTCTATCTCTAACCTATACTAATTTTCTTATAAATTTTAAATCCAAACCTTTTACTTCAATTTTTCAGACTCATCTGCCTTACTTTTAATGCTAGGTTTATTTTTGGTGTCTTTTCAATTCAATAGAAATCCTCCTAAATTTGCTGATGAGGAGACCGTGCTTACCAAAAAAACTATGTATAATTGTTCTACGTGACTTCATGTATACCACAAATAAAAAGCACGGATTTCCGAAACGATCGTACAGATAATTGACTTTGTTGTTGTTCCTTCTTATGAAACTGATTTTTAATTTAATTAAAATTTGATTTTTGAATTTTGAAAAAATTTTTTTAATTTTTAAATTATAAACCACATTACTTAATATTGAATTAGCTCTAGGACATTAAACTATCGAGCTTATTATATATCTAAATTACAACGAGCATTTCCTGTATTTTAATTAAACTAGTAATTTCACTATTACATTAAAATACACTTAACTCTTTAGACTATTATTCTAATCTCCTTTAAATTTTTATATATATATATATATATATATATATATATATATATATATATATATATATACAGAAATGATGTACGCTGTTATTACTACGTTTCATCTGATTCATTAATACGTCTGATTAAGTAACCTTTTTACGCAACAAATACACTGTTTTGCTGAGACTAACACGTTCCCGCCTGTCTGTATAATACACCATTCGGAAGTCTATATGATATAATTATTAAAAATATGTACAAGTTAAAACATAATTCTGAATTACTTTACTGCGAATTGAGTTTCTTTCTAATTAATTTCCAACCATACAAGCTTTTTGTAATACATTACTTGGTATTCAGATGTAAGTTTCTGGTCTGTGCACTCGAGTCAGTGCGGGTCCAATCCTTCGATATCCGAGTCTATTGACAATATCTTGATCGAATTACATTAATGGATTCATTAAGACCTATCAATTATAGATTAATTTAAAAGAAAGATAGAATATAAATGTTGTTTACCGTGCGGAAGCACAATTCAGTCTGGGAGAGTTGATAACGAGGTTTAATATTTGTAGACAAATGAGCATGTGTGCGGCAACGTGATTATGTTTATGACATATGTTTCAAAGATATAAAATTCCATATGAAAGGTTTATAATATTAAATGAAATAAGAATTACAAATATTACATTAATTGCAACAATATATATATATATATATATATATATATATATATTATAATATTTTGAGTATGCTCATTACTAAGAAAATTCTTACTACGTTTAATTTTAATTCGTGTGATTGGGATTCTTCAACTGTTGCTCATATTTTAATTGTTATTTTAACAAGGTCTGTGTCAACGTAACATCCACATTTTTGCGTGTTTCGAGTCGACCTCAGGAATGTGTCTTTGATTCAAGAATTTGGGCAGAATTTCGAACAAAATCCTTTATATACTTCAGTGGATAGCAGGCAAGTGTTTCGTCAGCAATGTTGCAATTGAACAGTAAAACATTCAGGAGATTTTTTCACTGCGCGACTGGTCCTTACACGTTTGGCAAGATATAACTAAAGAATGCCAAAGGTTACATCGACCAAAACAAAACAAAAAAAAACACTCAAGATAAGAGAAGTAGTCTGCCGAATCTAAACAATACGAATACCTAATCATTATCACAAAAATTCAGGGGCATATATTCTAATTATCCACATAGAGCTTTGTCTTTCGATGGCCCACGTACCGCCTGCTCACCTTAAAGATTGTTGTCAGCCCTGACAGCTTGCGTGTTGGTTGGTTGTATTTGTTTTACGGCATATCAACCCTTTTCGGGTTATTTAATGCCGAATCCAAAGATTTTGAAGAAAAATATTTTTAATAGAATATATTTGTGGTTTTCACGTCAGTTTCTATTTAACCCATAGTTGAGACCCTAACAGGTACTGCCACTCCGGGTCAGAGTTGACCTGGGAGCAATGGTAATTAAAGGGTGGCTCCACACTCCCCAAACCCCACAAGCTAGGGCCTCACCACTGGATATAGTTTAAGGTCATATCCAGGACCCCCATTGAGGGACTTTTACCCAATGCAGGGGAGCAGTTGGCATATTCTAATGCCGCACCGACAGGGCCGACAGGCAAGCAATCTATACACAAAAAGTAATAAATTTTCGATACGTGCTACTGGGCTACACACGAAGGCATATGTAAATTGCATGTCTAACTAGAAGAAAAGTAATTATTTTACGTATACCGTTGCATACATTTACTGATATGAGGATTGCACTCCACCTTTCATGCACTCATTTAGCAAACTAAGTAACTATATGGATAATAGATATATATGTCGTACATGTAAATATGTTGTAAATAAGAGCCACATAAGTACTTAAATCATTTGGTTCAGAACACGTGACGTCTGAGCATAACAAAATAAATAAGTTTCAGATTCGTGACAAACATATGCGAACCGCGGCTTTTGTGTCGCTGATTATGTTTTGTTCTTGGGGGCAATGCAAAATCAAGAGACTGGCTTACCGGCTATCTTCAAAGTCACACCTCGCGCTCTGACTGCATCGTAATTAATGAGAAAATATTTTCGTTGTTGAATCTCTGTAGAAAACAAAAGTCTGGTCTCTATTGAACGTATTGTAATCATCATTTCCATCAGACTTCCAGAACCAACCATTGCTATTTATACTTCAAAAACAAAGTCTATGTTTGTCAAACAGCGAACCTTAATAACACCGCCATGTTTTGTCGTTGAATTGTGCTGTTTGCCATCTAATGTAATTGTACGCATCATGTATGATTATTTCATGTATCTACATAAAATCGTCTACCAATATATACTGCACTATATAATTTCTAGTGATTAATCGATACGTGAGTAACAGAAAGTACTAATAAATGAAAGTGCGTCTCTGCAATGGTACACAGAATCCACCGATTTACAGCCAATGGGGAGTCGTTAGGCTAGAGTTAATAGAAATGCGTTTCGTTAGTGATACTATGTATAAAATTGGTGTCTAGTTCAGGAAACCAACCAATCAGGTGTAATAAAGAATTAATCTGACTGGTTGTCAAGCTTAACTGATCATAGCGTACAAATACACTCACATACACAGACATGCACACACGCAATATATATATATATATATATATATATATATATATATATATATATATTATATATATATATATAGCCACACTGATGAGCTGTGTAACATCAAAACAGTACTGTATGTGGAAGACAAATATATATATATATATATACGCAGAGAAACTATAATCAAATGCAGTCTTGCTTAACGATTCCATGCGAAGTTGAAATGTAATTTTCTGCACCAAAATTCCATATATTTTCATAAATTACTTTGCACCAACATTTTTTATAGTATATATATATAGTAAAACTGGTAATTAGTAAAATCCTGAAGAGAGTGCTCAATACTATTGCAGAGCAAATATGTGTTGTTTTTTATTACCGTTTTATCTGTTTGGTTACATATGTTTCGGATGTTGGACCATCTTTACGATCCAATAGCCTCGTCAGACCTTACAGAAATTGTTGTGAATATTTAAAAGTATTTTAGAAGAACTCCGAGAAAAAAAAGGTGAGGTTAAGAGTGAGGGATGAGACAGGTATCGACAATATTTATGTTTTAAAGGTTAAAATACATTAGATTGTAGTGTGTGGTGGGTAGCAGATTTAGTCAGGTAGGCGTGCGTGGTGATATATGGATATAGGGAGATGGGAGAGATGATGGTAAAAATAGAGGGGTAAGGAGAGGAGTGTGAAGGAATTTAAATTTTAGGTTTTTAAAGGCTTGGCTATATATATATATATATATATATATATATATATATATATATATATACTTATGACGCTAAGAACTTAAAATTTAAATTTGGAACTGAGTAGGCGTAGTTTTAAGTAAGTCGTAAGCTCTATACACAAACATAAATACGTGCATGTTTAGCTTCGTGTATTCATGTCCATATGCCTCTACCGTTAAGACATAGTCTACAGAATACCGCTGGAGAGATAAGATCTTTAGATTCCGGGTCGAGCTAACGACACTATACTTATTTTGTCATAGTCTTTAAATTCCTATTAAGTAAAATATAGTAAGCAATAGTGAGTTGGCCCAATACTACGAAGTACGAAATTTGTATTAATAAAAATGTTATATTCATACTTAACTCATGCTCGGGCAACGCTAGACGATGTAGTTGGTTGCTCAATTTCTGTAATCTTTTATGTATAATTTTTAATACACGTACACTGTTAATCAAAAATTTAAGACCACTTAAAAATATTTAAAAATAAAATCTTTTAAAGGATAAATTTTAAACTCTTCCGACTTAATACTACTGATACTACAATCTAAAAGTTTATGGAAACAAAATGTACATTCCGAAAATTGTATTTAAAAATTTGCATTTTTATTAAATTAGGCTTGTCTACACATGATCCAAATAATAAGACCAAGCGTATCAATTGTTAGATTTATGATAATTCTAATGTTTTAGTTTAGTTAGAGATTAGTAACCACTGTGTAAAGGTGTTACCATTCCTAAGGCAAGAAAACTAACCGAACTGAAGAGCTCTCGAATTCTAGCATTCCATAAGCAAGGTTTGCACAGCGAGCGATAGCAGCTAATGTAAATTGAAGTAAAACTATTCTTAGCAACTTTCTAAAAACACTGAGAATTATGGAAAACTAAAATCTTTTGGTAGTCCACCGCAAAAAAAAAAAATAATAAAATAAAAGATAATTTTGCATTGAGTAGGAGAATTAGACGGGTTGTTATAAATGACAGAGGACTTTTCTTCTGGTCAAATTAGAGCGGTGTCAGATGCTGATTGCAGTAGAATATCCATCAGACGACACGTACAACAAAAAGGCATGGTAAATAAAAAGCGTAAACAAATTCCTCGATGTCTTCCACGTCATAAGTAGACCGCTTAAGATTTGGTCGTGAATACCAAAGGGGCGTTGTGAAGTGGAAGAAAATCCTGTTTTCTGATGAGAAAAATTCAATTCAGATGGTGCTGATGGCTTCCAGCGATGTTGGCATGACAAAAACATGCCCCTTGAAATTTTTCTACGCGTCATAATAGGGGGTCCGTAATGGTATGGAATGGCTTTTCTTACAGAAGGACGATGGAGCTCCAGGTAGGGCAGGGTCGTCAGACAACAGCTGGTTATATTAGCATGTTACAAAATGTTACGATTATTTCACCAACAAGAAGGGGGGTGTAAGAAAAGGCAGTAAGGACTTGCAACGAAATGGTGACGTTGCTTACAAGCAGTCTTTTATTTCCTTGTAAAGGTAACAATTAACAGGTAACGTTTGCCGAAAAACAGTAACGAGGTAATTAGTCTAAGAGACGCCAACCGACTAGCAAGCTAGGTAACTCGCTTCTTAACTAATAACTAACCCGTAGTGAGACAACTCCTTTCATACATACTAACTCTCAGTCGCGAGAATTCCAACGTGATTTCCAACGAAATTAGAATGTCTATTTAACTTAGTAGGAAATAGACACCCAGTTTCTCCGTAACGCCAAAACAGCTGTTCCGTGTCTTTTCTTGCCTCCGACCCACCCCTGGTAAGTCAAATCAATTTCAATTCTTACAAAAAAGCATCTTTGATGATGGAGGGTTATCATTTGTGTGGGCAGGAATGGTTATTCCAACAAGATAATGCTGTAATCCACACTGCAAGACGGACCTTAAGATTTCTACAAGAAAATAGAGTCCATCTCCTGTGACATCCTTCATGCTCACCGGACTTGAACCCATTTGACAATGTTTGGGGATGGATAACAAGAGAGGATTATCGAAATGACAAACAATATTCAACAAAAAATGAACTTCGTGAAGCCAACTTCAGAAACTGGAGCAGGTTCCCTCGCACCTTAATGGAAACCCTTATTTCTACCATGACCCAAAGAATTTTTGAAGCCAATAAAATCACTGGAGGTAGAACTCATTAAGTGTGTTTGTTGAATGTTTTCATAAACTCTTTGCACAATTTAATAGAATTTTTGTCTGTGGTCTTATAATTTGGCTAATGTGTAAAAAGACTAATTTAATAAAATGTAAATTTTAAAAATAAATATTTGGAATGCAGCTTTTTGTTTCCATTAGGTAGAGGGTCAGATAGATTAGATTGTAGTATTAGTAACCTTAAGTCGGAAGAGTTTAAAAAATATCCTTAAAAAAGGTGTTTTAAAGAAGATTTTTAATTATATATATTATTCCTTAATTGGAATTCATTTTTGAGATGCGCATTATATATATATATATATATATATATATATATATATATATATATAAGATTCAATGTCTCCCATAGTCGGGTCCGTACCGATTGGTATATATATTATTCCTTAATTGGAATACATTGGAAGATCAGATAATAAATAAACGTGGATTTATTAGATCAAAGAATCCAACCTCGAGCGCCCTTGAGCAGTTGTTAGAGACGTTGAATCTCCACGGTTCCAGGTGGACATTGTCTGAAGATAGCGGTGTCAATGTAATGTGCATCCAGGAGACAAGCGCCCGCGTAATTGTGTGTTGTGTGGGTTCGTAAGAGAGACGGACGAAAAGGAAAGACTTACCTTGGGGCGGGCTCGGCGTCGCCGACCGAAAATAGATAAAGAAAGATCAAGATGGCGGCCGCCGTCTTTTGTAAAGGATGATATCTCGCAAAGCCACATGAATTCTCGCAATATGCAAATTTAGCCGGCCTGCAGTGGCCATAAAAGCGGGTGATTGAAAGACGTTGGGAGAGCGGTGATTGACTTGGTCGGGACTCGTGTTGCTGTTGCTTCTCGTGCCGTGTGAGTGTGAGCATATCTTACCGTTGTTGGGACCGTTCTGTGTAACCGATTGTTGGATCCGTTCTGAGTAACCGTTCGCGTCCGTCTAGGTACCTTGCTAGTTGGATACCGTGCAGAACCGGTGTTTACTGGTTATTGAATTGCTTTACGTTGCTGCAACATTACACATCTACAGAGGGCGCAGTACTTTTAAAGGATTTTCCTTATACATCTACAGAGGGCGCAGTAATGTTAAAGGACATTCCTTACACATTTTCTACAGTCACTCCTACCCAAAGCCAGCCAGAGGTTTACTTGGGCAACACGTGGTGAGACGACAACAACTACATATGGCAGTGATTGCTGAGAATGTAGTTAGGAGATTTGAGGTTCCTATCCGTCGCGGTTACAATCTGACGAAGGCCAGAGGAATAGTTAGCCGAAACGTCGTTAAAAAACACCAACCAATAAAGGATGAAAAACAACAACTAATAAAGATGAGAATAATAGCCCGAAATAAAAATAAATTAATAGATTTTTAAGTGTTCTTTAATTTTTTACCATTACACCTGATACAATTTTTGTTCGCCATATGCTCTTTTTATAATACCGGTATCTATCTGAAATGTAGTTGCGTGTATTTAATCAACACTTTTATATTAAATTAATGCAAAGATCTCAACTTGTTAATGCTAAACGGCACGTGAGGATAATTTTAATGAGATGAATATATCGCTTGTTGATGTGAGAAATATATCAAACATTGATGGAAAGAAGACTGAAAATGATGTATGGAATGAACAAAAAATAAACACTATACGTGAGGCCATTTTACAATTATTCGAGGAGTTTCGTACTTATATGATGATGGCGACGGGGTAATCCCTCTTGAATGAGTTTCGCAGCCATATGTTCCACAGGTAATATTTCGGGGGGGGGGGTATGTGCTCATATAAATTTAGTTTCCTGCTAGGTACATAGAAGGTAAACCTGAAGTTTTTTTTCCGTATGTTGTGGATGTCTTGAATAAAGAAAAGAGGAGCTCATTAACTTACATTAACATAATGATGGCGTAGAGACAAGCTAATTACCTATCATACGTGGAAGCTAATATATTCACTAAAAGTCGACTGCTTCTTTAATTTTGTTTTTACTCAGTATCACCCTAGAAAATACATATTGGAACTTCGACGTGAGCGACTGCACATTTTAGTTCATACCTACGAAAGGTTAAGATGTTGGTTTTACGTTGCCTTTGAACTTCTGCATATCAATACACTTTAAGACGTAGAAAACAGCAAGAGGATTCCAAAGTCTAACAGTCCTAAGGAATTTTGGTAGAACACTTTCAGATATTTAGGGACCTCAACAGTGAAAGGCTGGTATTTTGTTGCTAAACCGGTTTGTTGCAAATATGTACGTCGATAAGGCACAGATGCACTGAGTTCAGCAATGATGTCGGTTTAGATGGAACCAAATCATTTTGTTTTAAATTCTGCAATCATGTCTTTGTATTATAAAATGCGAACTTCTGCATGATTTTAAATATATTTAAACGTATTTTACGTCAAGCTGAATACAAACTTATTCTTTTACAGGTTACGAAGATAACACTTTTACTTGTAAAGTCTTACAGTCTTTTAAGATGATAATAACCTTTTGACAAATATTTGCTTGTCGGAATTCATGTTAAGAACGGTTTTCTTAAGAACCGCCCCCAATCTCCCGATGTTAAGAATAGCTTTCGTAATTAACACCCCCAACATCCATATGTACAGAATACCTTTCGGTATAAACCTGCCCAACCTCCATATGTTAAGAATTGGTTTCGGAATAACAACCTCCACCTTTTATATGTTAAAAGTAGCTTTCGGAATAAACACTCACAACCCCCCTATGCTAAGAACGGCCTTCGTAATATACACAGCTAACTCCATATGTTAAGAATAGCTTTCCAAATGAATACCCTTAACTCATCATGCTAAGAATAGCTTTCGGAATAAATACCCCCGGTCTTCTTATGTAAAGAAAAACTAACTATAACCCCCCAACCTCCATAATTAAAGAATAGCTTTCGTGAATAAACACCCCGATAACTCCCTATGTAAAATAAAATCGCTTTTAGCATTAACACCCTCATCCTATACATGTAAAAACGGTTTTCGGTAGAAACGGCCTCAATCTCCTTAAGTAAATAATAGCTTCTTTAATAAACACCCCAATTGCCATATGTTAAAAATAGCTTTCGGAATAAACAATTCCATTCTCCCTATGTTTTGTTGTTTCGGAATAAACATACCTAACCTTCCCATGTTAACGATAACTTCCGAAATAAAACGAAATTGAAGGCAATCATTGCTGGTAATGTGATCAATTATAATTGTTTGCAAGAGTTATCAATCCATCGACTGTTTATTTAATGAAGATCAGGCAATAGAGTTTCCTGTAGAATTCACTACAACCGCATGATCGGGATGTTTGCAGTGCAATGGCGCGCATAGAAAGGGACCCTGCACTCATCCCCGGTGGGCTATCCTGAGACCACAGTCCTAGTTGATGGAGGGTCAGCTGATGGTCTACTTGTGATGCATGTGTGATATTCTGCATAACCTCCTGTTCGGCTTCCCCTAACCCAACTGAAACTCGTTATAAAAAAAAACATGATGACAGTACAATCTAAAAATAAGCTTAAACCAGGCTTAGGGTCAAACAAATCCAACTTGCCTCCTCCCTTGAGGCTTGCATTCACAAATATCCGTGGGCTTAGAACTAATTTAGCTGATGTTGAAGCATTTCTCCTAACAAATACCACGGATATCTTAGCACTAAGTGAGACTAACCTACACTCCTCCATCCCCTCTAACTACTTTAACATGCCTGGATATCTCCCACTCTGCCGTAAGGACTCTGACAGACATATGCACGGACTTGGAGTTTACATTCGTAATACCCTTCCCTTGACTAGAGAAACAAACCTAGAAACGGATGATCAAGCCTTTATGTGCTTTAGACTAATCATGCAACACAACATTAGCTACTTTTACTTTCTCTACCGCTCTCCCTCGACCCAAGACTGCACCATAATAAACAAAGTATCTGACAGCATAGACACAGCACTCTCCTTCGACACTAGCGCCCAAGTGCATGTATTTGGCGACTTTAATGTCCATCACAAAAACTGGCTTGGATTCTCTACTTACACAGATGCAGCAGGAAGCGCAACTCATAGCTTCTCTGTATCTCACTCCCTAGCGCAAATTGTTACTTTTCTAACCCGCTTCCCTGATCAGGAAGAACAACACGCATAACTATTAGATCTGTTTTTTGACCACAGTTTTTGCTGATTGTGTAACGAAAGCCGACAGCCCACTTGGGAACGCTGATCATGCGGTGATAATGGTTGAAATCGCCCTAAACTCTAGACCCAAAACTGAAGAGCCAGTGCTCAAAACAACGAGATATTATAAAAAGGCTGACTGGGAAGCTATCAGAGATCTTATCAGAGACGCCCCATGGGGAAATATTTTTTCTCTTCCTGCTGAACAGTGTGCAACCGAGACCACTGAATGGTTCAAAACTGCAATCGAAGCGCATGTTCCCATGCGGAAATTCTATAGCAAGCCCACTCTCCCCAATGGTTTACTTCGACTTGCGCAACTGCCATTGCTCAAAGGCAGCATGCATTCCGCAGGTTTAATCGACATAAGTCCAGTTCAAACAGACAGAAGTACATAGAAGCTAGAAGTAACGTTAAGAAAGAAATAGCGACAGCTAAGAGGGAATTTACGGAAACCACTAAAAACGCATCGAAGCACAAAAACAAGGAACTCGTGACTTCTGGAAAATCTACAACAGTGTAGTAAATAATGGGCAATCAACAATTCCCCCACTAACCAACAATCACGAGGTTCTTTGCTCAGCAACCGAGAAGGCTAACATGCTTGCCAGTCGGTTTGCCTCAAACTCCACACTGGACCCTCTAAACAACCCCCTACATCAATTTCCTATGCGGACAGACGCCACGCTAGACGATCTGAAAATCACCCCTGCTCAGGTGCATGCTATCATAAAAAAACCTTGACACTTCCAAAGCATGTGGACCCGACCTCATCCCAGCTGTGCTATTAAAAATGTGCTCAGCCGAAGTAGCTCCAGTTCTCTCCAAACTCTACAACAAATGCCTTAATGAATCTTGCTTTCCGAGATTTTGGAAAACTGCTTCTGTAGTACCAGTAGTCAAGAATTTTGGCGAAAGAACTGACCCATTAAATTATCGCCCCATTAGCCTCCTCCCACTTTTTGCCAAAATATTTGAGACCTTAATTAACCATGCTCTAGTCCAGCACCTTACAGATGCTAAACTTCTGACCGACCATAAATATGGAGTTAGACAAGCCCGTTCCACGGCAGACATCCTCACTGTAATCTCTGAACGCATATACCATTCACTGGACAAAGCGGGAGAGGGCAGAGCGGTAGCTCTAGATATATCTAAGGCTTTTGACAGGGTATGGCATGAGGGTCTCCTCAGGAAGATTAGATCTTACGGTATCACTGGTAGAATACTTAACATAATTAAATCCTTCTTAGATAAGAGAAAAATCCAGGTTGTCCTCGACGGTCGTACATCTAAACAATATGATATAAATGCGGGAGTGCCCCAAGGATCTATCCTTGGACCTCTGCTGTTCCTGATATTCATAAATGATCTCCCCGACAAGATTGCCTCTGAGATGGGGATATATGCTGATGACACCACACTCTATAGCAAGCACGACAGGAAAACAAACGAACATATATCTAAAGTAATGGCAGAAACACTAGATGATGACCTCCAATCAGTAGTGGAATGGGGACAAAAATGGATGGTAACGTTCAATGCCACCAAGACAAAACTGGTTTCTTTCAATAATTACAAGAAACCTTCTCTACCACCTATAGCAATTGCCAACGACTCTTTATCTGAGAGTACGTCTCTCAAGCTCCTTGGCCTAACGTTCACTGGAAACATGAGTTGGAACAGTTACATCGAGGGCATTGCAAGGGCCGCTGCAAGGAAGGTGGGCTCTCTCTACCGTGCTAGAAAACTTTTAACACCCGAAAGTATCCTGTACCTCTATAAGGCCACTATTCGCCCATGTATGGAGTATTGCTGTCATATTTTGGCCGGTGCATCGGCTACTAGTCTCTCGCTCCTTGATAGGGTTCAAAAGAGAGTCGCAAATCTGATAGGCCCTAAACTGGCATCAAAACTTCAGCCTCTGTCCCATCGTCGAAACGTTGCATCCCTCTGCCTGTTCTACAAGTATTATAATGGTGAATGCTCTGAAGAACTGCAAGCACTTGTGCCCCCACGACGTGAACACCCTCGACAGACCCGACAAGCTGCAAAATCCCATCCCCACACGCTAGAGATCCCTAGATGTAAAAGATCTTTCTACTCCAGTAGTTTCTTCCCCAGAACTGCTAGACTTTGGAATTCCATTCCAGGTCACTGCTTCCCCAACTGTACTAACATGCATAAGTTCAAGTGCAACGTGAACCAACATCTCGCTGCCCTAATCCCTACATAGTACCCCAGTAGATGTTTCCCCTGATAGTAGCCCCCTACACCAAAGTGGCAATGTGCCTTGTTTGGGGTGAAAATGTAATAAAAAAAAATATCATAACTCGATATTGAAAGAAAGGAGTCTCATATATATTTTTCAGACAATTTGATCCTGCTAAACTGTGTAATGGCACAGAGTTTGCAATAAAAATTTTGAAAACTTATGTTGTGGAAGCCATTATAATAACTGGGCAATTCCTCGGACCCCCCTTATCTGTTATGATATGCCATTTTAATTCTAGCGTTTACAATTTCCAATGAAAATTAGTTTTGTCATGTTTATAAATGAATCTCAAGGGCAAGGCTTAAAAGTGGTTGGTTTTAATTTTTAGACATCTTGTTTTTCTTATAGTCAGTCTTATGTTTGTTGATCTAGCAGAACGGTGGTTCATAAAAAATGTGGGGTTTGCGTTCGCGCATGGTCCACAAAGTATAGAAATGAAAAATTAAAAAAATTTAAAAAAAAACATTTACAAGTGTTTTGGATATAAATGTACATAGGAATACATTGATAAGTGTGGTTTAACTTAAATAGGGATGATATAATAAAATTGTGGGGTCTGCATTCCTGCCTGGCCTTCACAGAATGGAAATAGACACGCACATAAATAAAGACTTTTCATATCTATCTGCGTAAGTATACTGTGATAATTATGTTTCGGTTTGAAGAAATATGGTATAATAAAATTATGGGGTGTTCGTTCGCGCCTGACCTCCATAGAATGGAAATATGTCACAAAGTGTAACAAGGATTTTAATATAGATACACAGAATATTGTAAGAAGTGTTTCAGTGTTAAAAGGTATGGTATAATAAATTATAGGGGTCATCTATTTTATTTTTACTTTCATCATATTTTGCTTTGGTTTTGATACCCCGAAATTCGAAGTTATCTCTTTACAACCCTTTCTTTTCCATAACCTCTCATAATTTCATAAATTAGAGTCCATTTTCTGTAAGCTGTTTTTGAACCCAGTAAACGACGGGTACTTTCGCTAGTGAAATTGTCCGTGTGTGTGTATGTGTACATTTCTCTACTAAACTACTCTGCTAATTTCCAGACTCGAGATTTGACATGGGGGAATTGAAATTTGGGATAATCTTTTTAATCAATTTTAGGCCAGAAATTTGGCTTTCAAGGAGTCAACGTTCTAATATGTAACTTTTGAAAACTCTACCAAATTCCTACGCCAATTTTAGGTTCAAACATGTGAAATTTTAGATGTAGGTTACTTCGACACGGATGTAAAAGGGTCAAAATTGGGGAAACATTGAAAATAAATTACCTCTGCGGTCTCTAACAAATTACTCATTCAAGTTTTTGTCAAAACATTGGAAATTTTACATAACGTGTAATCCGAGATAAGACATGCTTTTTAAACCGTTGGTAGCCGGAAATTTTGCTGCCAAAGATAAAAATTGAGATGATTAAAGCTTTATAGTGGTCTTTTAGCAAATTTCGAGTGTAAATATTTGACATTTTACATAAAGTGTATTAAGACATACACAGGCTTTTTCATCATTTTTTGACGAAAATTTGGCCGCCAAGATGTCAATCTATAAAAAGTTGACCTTTGCAGACGGTACCACGCTCCTCCGCCATTTTTTAGTCTAACACTTGAAATTTTATATGACGGTTCCTTGATACCAGTCAAACTTTTTAATGTATACATATACATAAGCACATGCAGTTATTAACAGTGCATAAACCACGAGTAACGCCGGACTGGACTGCTAGAATATCTATAAAAGGGATATTGTTTGTGTGAGTACATTTTCCTACGAAAATATTCTGCCAATTTAAAGTCTACCGACCAAAGATCTGACAAAGTTATTGAGATTTGGATTTTTTTTTATTTAATTGTCTGCCAGAAATATTGCTGCGAAAGGGTTAAAGTCCATCGATTTGACAATTGAAAACTATACCAAACACCTCCGCCATATTTGGGCCTAAACACTTGAAAGTTTAGATGTAGGTTTCTTGGAAATAGATCAAACATTTTCATTTTATTTGATCTCAAAACAAAAAAAACGTTAAGAGTTTACAATTGGGGTCAAAGTTAAAGATTATATATATATATATATATATATATATATATATATATATAATGTGTGTGTGGGGGGGGTTATGGCTTAGCTTGTTTGACGAGATCGGCAGGATAACTTTATGGCCCTGTCTATTGAAAACACTTGTAATGATTTAAGCAAAAATTCCTGAAGTTTATATATATATATATATATATATATATATATATATATATATATATATATATATATATAAACTGAATAAAATAATTCATGACTTTTAATTAAAAATCAGTTTCAAAAGGAAAAACATAAAATCAATAATTTGTACGATCGTTTCGGAAACGATGTTTTTATTGGAGTAGACAATATATCTTGAACAATAATTTCATAAAAATATTCTTTTATATTAAAACAGAGTCTCGCTATCAACAAAATTGTGACGTGGGTTTAAAGACACCAAAATCAATTAGCATTTTTTTTATTTAGGCAGATATTTTTGGAAATATTTTAAAACTAATCAATAAAAAGTGCTTAAAAATTTTCATGTCGATAAATAAAATAAAAACAGGGTTGAAAAGTAAGGTTAAGAGAAAGAATTTTTGATATTTCTAATAAAAATACATGTTGCTTTTTTCCCCACCTGTTTTTTTTTTAAATCTGTTATTCTTTTAGTCTATCTATTTGTTGGTTGTTTAAAGTTGTTTCCTTTTGAAACTGATTTTTAATTAAAATTATGAATCATTTTATTCAATATCAATATCTATACCTATCAAGCTTATTAATTATCTACATTACAACGGGAACTATTTTCTTTTCATGCTAGTAGTACGTTTACTGGTACATTAAAAAATGTCTGCTCTTTAGACTAAGTCAATTTCTCTCAAAGTTATATATATATATATATATATATATATATATATATATATATATATATATATATAAGAAGTTTATTACTGTAAGTCAACAATAAGTTTACGTATTGTTTCACTAGAGGAAGATCCCCAAAGAGAGGAAATATCCAACTAGCATCGTCAGAATTCATAGATGGACTCTGACGATGCTAGTTGGACATTTCCTCTCTTTGGAGATCTTTCTCTAGTTGAAACAATATGTAAACTCATTCTGGACTTACAGTAATCCATTTCTTATATACTGCTCTGGCTACACATTGAGTACTGTATTCCGAATTTTTCACCACTGGTAAATATTATATATATATATATATATATATATATATATATATATATTATATATATATATATAATATATATAGTAAGTTATAGAATGTATATGGCGATAAGGCTAAACTGAATATTCCGCGTTTCATCCACTCTAGGACTCTTCAGGCTTATACGCATAAGCCTGAAGTGTCTCTAACTAGCTCTAACTACGTGTTGACCACTTTTGAAGTAAATACTTCAAGTTTCCGCATAAATCTAGGACTTTCGTATATTAATTTTATGTGAGTAAATTAAGTATTTATATATATATATATAATATATATATATATATATATATATATAATGATTGCAACACCTTGTCAGACGAGTGCCAATCCCTCTGACACTTAATGTCTGTGAGCCAAAAAATAACCTTTTTTTTTAGTCGTACTGGTGAATTCGCACGCTCAAGTAGGCATGACTCCTGAAGACGGTCATTTCAAGCCTCCACGCGTCAAACTTTTCCAACACCACAGGACCATTTTTATAGACAAATGCCTGAGGGAGTATCTATACACAGATGATGTTACAGAGTCTTAGCTTTGTACGACCGCTAATTATCTCTCTCGGTTCCAAATGTTGAGAACAAGCAAGAGCAAGATAGTCAGCAACAAGTTAAACTGCAGACCAGCTTAATGCGGGTACTGGTCTCTCGCTTGTTTTTTTTTTTAAATCAGAGATTTGCTTCTCCTAGAAAAGTTGCCTACACCACGGCTTACCGGAGCCCTTTCCACCCTAACGCACACATGCATACACACAAATATACACGGTGCTAGTTGTCGTTGACTGTGAAAAAGGGTTCATTCGCCCTTTGGAAGGTCTTGTTTTTTAATCCTTCAGGGAGACTAGCCACCTACCTCACAAAAGACGTCTGGTGGGGGAACCAGTTTAGTCGCCGGTGACCTGACCAGGAGGCAGGTAGTACTGGGTTACATGGTACCAGTAACATATGACATGACCTGACAACTTTTTTATATTTATATATATATACACCCCACTTCAGAATAATGAAATGCAATAAATCTACTGGTATGTGAATCCAGTGAGTATCGGTCTTAAAAAAACATTATTTGCTGTAATATTTTATTTAAGAAATCACAGCTAAATAGGGATTGCTCAATATACCAGATAGAGCAAATATATCATAATATTGGGATTTGAATTGTGTTATGTGAAACGGTTAAATTTCAAATCTAGAATGTTATTATGTATATATATATATGTATATGTATATATATGTATATATTGTATATATATGTATATATGTATATATATGTGTATATATATGTATATATATGTGTATATATATGTATATATATGTGTATATATATGTATATATTATATATATATATATATTATATGTATATATATGTATATATATATGTATATGTATGTATATATATATGTATATATATGTATATATATGTATATGTATATATATGTATATGTATTATATATGTATATGTATATATATATGTATATATATATATGTATATGTATATATATATATATATATGTATATGTATATATATATGTATATATATATGTATATATATATATGTATATGTATATATACACACACAAGATAACGAAAGATTTTCTTCTTACACGCCCTAAATATAGAGTAGATTAAGTTTACGTATCTTCTAGGTATTTTAGCTAAATAAACAGCCAAATGTAACTGAATTTAAAATTTAACAACTATAGACCCAGTTGTAAAATATACAGGAAAATATAGTTTTACTTTGAGAGTAAAATGAAGTAATCGACGGAGGTAAGCTCGAATATAAAGGCTTTGACGATCAAAGCTTAAATAATAAAAGTATAGGATGCATTTCTGTAAATAACAGTTTTCGCTAACCTTAAATTACGTTCTCACATTCTCTAACTTTCCGGTTTCGTTCAAGTTTTAATTTCAACCCAGAATATTAACATTTTTATTAAACGAATTTTGAACGAGCAAAATAGACGTTTTTTCTGAGAAAAGATTTAATCTCTTTTCTGCAATTTTTAAATTATTATTTTGACAGATCGTTCGTAGGAAATTTAACAATATGATGTGATAATAAGCGTTGTACGGTTTTGGGCAAAATGAAAATGCTCGGAGTAAAATTTATTCATATAATTTTTATCATTTTAGAAACAATCAAGTCAGAAATCCTGGTTTTCTGGTAGATTTTGTTTAAAAAAATGTTCAATGACTTTTATTCTTTTCCCCTGGGTATTATTTAGAATCGGCAATATAAATAATAACTTAATCTTTACCGTTCCAATATATATAGAATAGTTAGTTAAACACTTGCATATATATATATATATATATATATATATATATAGCGTGGACCCCCCCCAAAAAAAAAAACAAATAGCTAAATGGAGGTCATCCAGAACATATACTGTAGAACGGAGAAAA
>NW_027633902.1:50000-97500 GCF_053919585.1 Euprymna scolopes
TACGAAGCAATCCAATATTGCAGAGATTTTTAGCAATATATCGGATAACATTTGTGATCAGGTCACCACTAAATTTTTACTGTCTTGTGCAGTTGAGGGTCTTTATTGATATTGTACAGTGCTAATAAAAAGGCGATTTATTAAAAATGCGACAGTCTGATCATCAAATGAATTGTTTTCCTGAGAATATTCTCCAACTGAAATAAAAAAAATATATGGTTACCATGTAGTATTGCTGAAGTGCCGGACTTTTTTATTCACATTTTCAATTGAAATTAAAGAATTCACGGCCAAATAAAATGTTCTGCTTCCAAAGACAGCTGCAGTTTTTTGATAGATAAGCACTTATTGAATACTATAATGTGTTTGACCTATTTCGTTTTTTTTCCATTCTAATGCTAACGTATTTATCATAATAAAATATAAATAACGTAAAGTTCCGCTGTTGGATGATTTTGTATTTCGATGTAAATCAAATAATCAAGTAGCCGTTTTCGGGTACGCTAACAACGAATATCACGATTAAATCTTGGGTTGATAGGTCGTTTACCAGATATGAAAACATATGATATCATACCTAAAGCGAATGTAATCCCTGGCAGACATTTTGTTTTCACAACTGAATTGTTAGTAAAGCGCATACGTGTAATTGAAGCAGACGACAGAGGAATAATTTTTTTCACTCGCAGGGGTTCTTATTTCGAAAACTGTTCTTAACATAGGGAATTGAGGTGGTTATGCTGAAAGTCGTTCTTAACACGGGGAAGTTGCTGGTGTTTTATCGGAAAGCTGTTACGTGTGCATTTTACTAATTCCTCCGTTATGAAAAATTAGCTTCCATTGAGTACATTAGAGTTTACGTTGAATTACAAATGTTTTCATATCTGGTAAACTACTTATTAGCCCCAAATTTTGCTTTAGGGCTATCGTCGGCATAATTAAAAAAACCTATAAAAGTCGACATTTCATATGTGAACGGTTATTTGTAGTTAATGCAAAAAAAAACTGAACATTTTTTTTTATTTTAGACAGAGAGAAGAATTATTGAAAAAGTGTCATTGAATTTTATATATGTTTACTCCAAATCTAATGAGTATTCATATTTTAGTAGTTAAAAGAATTACTATTTTGTATTAAAATATTGTTTTATCTTGAAAAAGTGTCATTGAATTTTATATATGTTTACTCCAAATCTAATGAGTATTCATATTTTAGTAGTTAAAAGAATTTATATTTTGTATTAAGATATTTTTTATCTTGCGTCGTCAAAATTTTCTTTAAAGTTTTTGAATTCCGTAAATGTGTAACGATGACTTTCTAAAATAATGCGCAACTAACGCATTCGAAAAGTGTAGAATTTTTGTTTGAATTTAATATCCATCCATGTAATTGATGAATGAATAAAAAGAAAAGATATATAGCGATGTTTCTGTCTTATTCCTTTACAAAAAATAAAAGGAGATATTATTTATTGAAAAGGAGAGAAGTTATTTAAAGTAAATGAAAATCTATTAAGAGAAAAGTATTAATTTTAACATATGTAATAATTTAAATTGAAGAAAATAAGCATTATTTAAGTAAGGCTAGACTATAAACATTTCAAATGTCACAATTTCGAGCAAAATTGACGTATTATTTGGAAAAAGAAGAAAAATAAAAAAAAACAGGAACCTGACATTAGCTCAACTAAGTTTTTTTCTATTCAAACTGCAATTTTAATTCGTCCCCTGTAGTAAAAAATTTACACAAGTAAAGTATGAATGTTTTACGTTGAATTTCTTCGTCGTTTAAGAGAGATTTAGCGCAAAAGAATTGTCAAAATATATTTATCCTCTTAAAATGCAGACAAAGTTTGTAAGAAATCATGAAGTGTTATTTGCCAAGCCTGTAAATATTTTTTTTGGATTCCGCTTGCCATAAAATACCTTAATATATATATATATATATATATATATATATATATATATATATATATATATATATATAAACATGCGGATATTCGCACTTATTGATACAAAGACATTATGCCAAAGTAAAAAAAAAAATGATTTTGTGCCATCAGCTAAAATCGAAATCCAAACATTGAAGAACTGAATTTTATGTGAGCATGCGCATATCGAAGTAAAGACATATCGGCCAATTTGAATGGACATTTCGGATTTCAATTTGCCGATATATGCCTGTACACGTTAATTATCAGCACAAGCAAATCTTTTACTCGTCGTAAACCCTATTTTGTGTATATTTACTATTTCCTGTAAAGTTCAGTGTTATGTTACGTGGAGCTTAAGAGTTAACGCGCTAAATATTTACACACACATACATCTGCTTTTTTTTTTATTTATATAGATTTTTAAAAAGAACTTAAAACTAGTAAATAATACGCGATAACCCGAGACCCGACAACAATTTGCTAAAAACTAGTAAGGTCGTGTGCTTTTCCATATTTCATACCGAAAAAAAAACATGTGTTTTTATTTTGTTTTTACACAGGACTTACCACTTATCAAGCCTTGCAAGCCACTCGAGGATTAGTCAATGTAATTATAGCGTAGTAGTATACTGCACACACACATCGTACATCGGCATAGCTAAAAGTAGTATTTATCGCTGGTTTTCATGTAACGCATCTTCCTCTAACATCTCCATCTATTAACGTCTAGCAGCACGTGACACTCCCAAAAATTAATTTAGACATGTATTAATAAACGTGCCGGCATTTTACCCGTATCATATTGTAATCTGCGCATCCTCAGAGAAACCCTAAGAGTTAACGCGCTAAATATTTACACACACCCACGCTTCTTTTATTAATACATTAATCACCACTTATCAAAGCTTGTATGCCACTGGAGGATTAGTCAATGTGATTATAGTGTAGTAGTATACTGCACACATAAATCCTACATCGGCATAGCTTAAAGTAGTATTTCTCGCTGGTGTTCATGTAACGCGTCTTCCTCTAACATCTCCATCTATTAACGTCTAGTAGCATTTAGACGTATATTAATAAACATGCCGGCATTTTACCCGTCTCATATTGTAATCTGCGCATCCTCACCATAGAAACCCTAATCATTCGCATGAAATAAACACGACTATTATTGATTTATTTCCTTGAACTAATATAATCACAGGGGTTGTCTAAATTACTTAGATGCTATTGTAATAACAGACTCGTTTAATGCAAAGTTTCTACATTGATAAAACAATAAATATGCTGTGCTTCGAAGCGATCACTTAGACTGACACAGATATGGTTTAGAAGACTAAATATTTACAAATAAATCAACATAGATAAAAGCAAGTTCTAATATAAATGACATACTACGGGAGATGCTACACACATTATTTATCTATCTCCCTAAGCGAGAATATGTGACACAAGGTCGGAAGGTGGGATTAATATTCCAGCGCTACAACAGGAAAGCGCCCCGACCTTACAAAATAAGTCTTCGGAATTCTCCGACGAGGATACCTAAGAAAACAGGCCATAATTGTCCCTATTCGAAAGCGTAGATGCAAGTCTTAGATTGTAGACCTCCTAGAGCTATTCAGATTATTTGGCTAAGTACGACACTAAAAGTTTAATGAAATCATACAGTTTTTTTCGGACTGATTTTCGAGGTGGAAACCACGACTGACGTACCAAGAGAGTCGTTACACATGGTATCTCTCTCCCCCCCCCAACTGTGAGAAGATATAGCTTGAGATCAATATGATTGCTGCTGGTCGTGGGATTCGAACCTAGTAACGAATTCATCTCCGTCTCCAAGGAATATACACTAGGCTTCGTCAATAACGATATTCAAGTTTAATGAAACATTTATAAAGTAATAAACGTGATAACAGAATTGTCTAAAATGATCGAGCGTCTAAATGTCAGGATCTTGTACGCAGGCTAAATGACCGACTTTTGCACTAAAAAAAGACACTATATATAATATCCAATTGTTAAGAAACTTACTACTTAAAAGGCAAACATAATTATAAATGATTTCCTACAGACACTAGTGCTTAATTGTATGGGGTCAGCAGTGCGAGACGTTATGATTGCTGCTGATCGATTCGAGCCCCCAACGAAGCTACTTCACTTTCTAAAAGCAAGGAAGAAACCAAAGGACCACTGTCAACCACAACGATATTCAAGTGAAAGTAAACATTTATACAGAGGATAAAGCGTTATATAACATTGATCAAGTCATTAAATGTCGTGGTCTTGCATGTAGGCACAATGGTCGACTTTTTCATTTCAACAGTGTTCAACTATTAAGAAAATTACTTCTTAAAAAGAGGGAAATCAATTATAAATGATTTTTTTAATACGTAGGGGCACTAGTGTTCCATCCTTCTGGAATCATCAGTGAAGGTATTTATGATCTGCTCTCTCTTATCGATAAATAATTGTGGGCAGAATACGTCAATGTATCTGCACCGAGAATCCAACCTATAGCTAGTAACAGTTACTCATTTTCGCGCAAACTTGCCACTTATAGTAGGGGAAACTATTAATACTTACTGTAGATATATTAAGTACACGATATATGTAATACTTAACTTAAAATAGGTTAATTGATTTTATAAAATAAATATTTATACGTGGTGGTAGCACAGAGGCATAGTTGTGTATAAAACGAAAAATAAAACTGAGAAGTAGCTGTCGAAGAAAATTGCAGATTGAAAAGTGAAATCATATTAGACATAATTGAGTTCACAGATTCACGGTACCTTTCAATCAAGGTCAGCGTTCATTCATTTCATACCTGCATATGAATGTAGTTCTAATGAATGATCGGTTTCTTCATTTACGCTGACTTCATTCGTCTTTATAATTTCGCACATCTATAACTTATAACCCCATCTCTTGTGCAAGTGGTTCACGTGGTTCATCCAATCTAAATTAGCTCTAATCAAATAATTAGAAATAACATTGGCGTTCCAATGTGGACCCGAGTCGTAATTAATTGACAGCCTTCAGCATGCATGATTATGTACAGTTAGTACTCAATTTATTAAAACACTGCAATATTATTTAACAGATTATTACATATTCACATATATTAACAATGTCGTCGTATTTTGCAGATTTTCATACCAACATATACATACATAACCAGAAGAACAAACAGCAGTAGAGCTATTTCAAATTAATTGCAGAACCAACTAATGACCATATTTCTCGAGGAGCTGTGGTAGGCAGGTTCGTTTCGTTAAAAAGGCTGCGCTTGACCAAATTTGTAAGCACTTTTCAGGCGATAGATTATTACACACCTGTTCTAGTGTTTATTTTTCTAACAAGTTGTATATAAAAGTTCTTTGCAGAGCAGATGGCAAGACCTTTGTTACGAATACCTCTGTTGTTGTTTTTCGTCGATTCGTACGTTGAGTAAATTAGAAAATTATGTGTGAATTTATTCAACGTCGTCATCATCATTATCATGTACTGCATATGTGTGAGTCTAAAACAAACATTTTTTTTTTAAATCCAAGCGTCTGTAATTCATTCGAATTGGTCTGTTGTATTTCGTCGATTCGTACGTTGGGTTTATTGGAAAATTATGTGTGAATTTTTCAACGTCGTCATCATCATTATGATGTACTGCAAAAGTGTGAGTCTAAAGCAAACATTTATTTTAAAAAAATCCAAGCGTCTGTAATTCATATCAATTACACTGTTGTTTTTCATAGATTCGTACGTTGAGTTATTGGAAAAATTATGTGTGAATTAGTCAACATTATACTGATCATTACCATGTACTGCATATGTGTGTATCTAAACATAATGCATACCTATATATACATACATACAAATATAGAGAAATAAAAAGGAACAAAACTTATGTGTTCATCAACGTTTCGTCTTTATTTCGAGATTACTTTGAATGAATGTTATTAAGAAACAAATTATATATATATATATATATATATATATATATATATATATATATATATATATATACGTACCTCGTTAAAGGTGTACAAGATATGAAGAACATGAACTAAAACCAGGTTATTAAACGTGCTTAATAAAAGAGAGCAAAATATATTTTCATTAATGTAATGAGTAATACTTTATTATATATATATATATATATATATATATATATATATATATATATATATATAAAGCTGAACGTCTGTATGTTTGTCTTGTCACGAATAGGCGCCTATATGGTTGACTATTATGGAAAACTGATCGCATATGATGATAGATGTTTCGAGACACACGAATAGGTATCTTTGATATGGCATAGTTATGATTAATTAAAACTGCGAGGTTTGCGTACGCACCTGGTCCACAAAGTATGGAAACAAAAAATTAAAAAAAAAACGTTTGCAAGTGTATTTGATATAGATGTACATAAAAATACTTTGATAAGTAATTTTTAACTTTAATAGGGATGGTATAATTAAATTGTGGAGTCTGCGTTCGTGTCTGCCTTCCATAGAATGGAAATAGGCACACACTTTTATAAAGACCTTTCATATCTACCTGCGTAAGTATACTTTGATAATTGTGATTCAGTTTGCAGAAATATTGTTTAATAAAATTATGGGGTGTTCGTTCGCACCTGACCTCCATAGAATGGAAATATGTCACAAAGTTTAACAAGGTTTTTGTTTTATATAGATACACAGACTATTTTGAAAAGTGTTTCGGTGTGAACAGGTATGGTATAATAAATCATTGGGTTTATCTATTTTATTTTTACTTTCATCATATTTTGCTTTGGTTTTGATACCCCCAAATTCGAAGCTATCTCTTTAAAGCCCTTTCTTTTCATAACCTATCATACTTTTATAAATCAGAACCCATTTTCTGTAGGCTGTTTTTGAACCCAATCAACGACGGGTACTTTTTCTAGTATATATATATATATATATATATATATATATTGAGACAAAATGGACCGAACAGAGTTATGTGTTTATCAACGTTTCGTTTTGTTGTGGACTCTTTCTGGACGAATGAAAGAGATAAAACAAAACACTAGTACAAATATTTGTAAATATATTTTTGATCCAATGATGTGTAATAAGTTTGTTCCATTTCAGAAATGAAAGAATTCGTTGGAAAATAAAAAAAATGGAGACAATGCGTTATGAAATAGAGTTAGATTTTTGTATAATGTAATCTAGCTGTTAAAATATTATGAAATATGATGCAATTCATATTCTTTGGGGGAAAAATATGTCAGTTATAATGTAACTCTCTATGTGTAATAAAACGAAGTTATTGTATTTTGGGAATGTAATTGATTTACTGAGTATAAGTATTAATTAGTATAGGTGGTGTATTATATGAGATTAAAGCGGTGACTCATGTCTAAAAATAAACTTTCTTATACACACACGCTCCAAATATTACAAAGATTTTCAACGCACTTAACAAATTAGGAAATCCGGTCATACAAACCCCATCACAAACTATTAAACAAACATTAAAAACAACAAAAAATCTCCAAAGCAAACCAATTTCCAATGTAGGCATATACCCCGTTCCTTGCTAAAATAGCTAACATATATACGTTGTTTAAGCCTAATGTTCATTAGAGAAAAGGCCGAATGAACGCAATATATCAGAAATAGCAATTCTTTGAGTGAATTATTGTTGGATCAGTTGCAGCACAGCCATATACTTTTTTTTTACTTAAAACGGTAACACATATGAATTGCGTTCAAATAAACTGAGACAGAGAATTTGTGTAAATTCAACTTCCATTTAGCATCCTCGATGTTTTCATAATATATCGCCATGAATAAGTAAAGAATTAAATGTACGTTGTTAAATCTTATACCTAGGTTACATTTCTCACACCATACAAATATCAACTATAATATTTAATGCATACAATACATTTCATAACAAATATACACTGATGTTCTTTTTAGCCCCATATTCCCATTCGAATTATTACGGACATATTGTTCCAAAAATATTGTGAATTACATCATATTTTTTTCAATATATGAACGGCTATATGACGTAAGAAAAACTTACTCAATTTCAAAACGCTATTCCTCCCCTGTTTTGAAGATCCATCGCTTTTTTCCTCTCTAAAATGGAGCAATCTCACATTTCATTAGATTAACAATATATGCCACATATTTGTTTTTTCGTTGTCATTCAGTCAGAGGAAGGCTTGCCATAAAGGCGAAAGGTTGATGAACACATAACTTGGATTGTTCCGTTTTTAGGTCACAATATCCTCGGCATATTATTTCGATTATTTTTATAACAGACCCACACCACGCACACACATATATATATATAACACGTCTAAACTATCAATTTTTGGAGGAGCTACATGAAAATTAGATAGTATTTAAACATTGAGAAGATAGAATGTATGAGCGTCAGATTCGATAAAACACCAGGTAAAAAAAAATGAATTTTTGTTTTATTTCTTTTAATTTTAGATATTTGGGATTCATTCATACATACATACATACATACATATATATATATATATATATATATATATATATATATATTACTATATCTACTAATATATATTACTATATCTACTAATATATATTACTATATCTACTAATATATATTACTACATCTACTAATATATATTACTACATATACTAATATATATTTATACATTACTACATCGAATATATATTTATGTATTACTACATCTACTAATATATATTTATACATTACTACATCGAATATATATTTATATATTACTACATCGAATATATATATATGTATTACTACATCGAATATATTTTTATATATTACTACATCTAATATATATTTATATATTACTACATCGAATATATATTTATATATTACTACATCGAATATATTTTTATATATTACTACATCGAATATATTTTTATATATTACTACATCGAATATATTTTTATATATTACTACATCTAATATATTTTTATATATTACTACATCTAATATATATTTATGTATTACTACATCGAATATATATTTATGTATTACTACATCGAATATATATTTATATATTACTACATCGAATATATATTTATATATTACTACATCGAATATATATTTATGTATTACTACATCTAATATATATTTATATATTACTACATCGAATATATATTTATGTATTACTACATCGAATATATATTTATGTATTACTACATCGAATATATATTTATATATTACTACATCGAATATATATTTATGTATTACTACATCGAATATATATTTATGTATTACTACATCGAATATATATTTATGTATTACTACATCGAATATATATTTATATATTGCTACATCGAATATATATTTATGTATTGCTACATCGAATATATATTTATGTATTACTACATCGAATATATATTTATGTATTACTACATCGAATATATATTTATGTATTACTACATCGAATATATATTTATGTATTACTACATCGAATATATATTTATGTATTACTACATCGAATATATATTTATATATTACTACATCGAATATATATTTATATATTACTACATCGAATATATATTTATGTATTACTACATCTAATATATATTTATATATTACTACATCGAATATATATTTATGTATTACTACATCGAATATATATTTATGTATTACTACATCGAATATATATTTATGTATTACTACATCGAATATATATTTATGTATTACTACATCGAATATATATTTATGTATTACTACATCGAATATATATTTATGTATTACTACATCGAATATATATTTATGTATTACTACATCGAATATATATTTATGTATTACTACATCGAATATATATTTATATATTACTACATCGAATATATATTTATATATTACTACATCGAATATATATTTATGTATTACTACATCTAATATATATTTATATATTACTACATCGAATATATATTTATGTATTACTACATCGAATATATATTTATGTATTACTACATCGAATATATATTTATATATTACTACATCGAATATATATTTATGTATTACTACATCGAATATATATTTATATATTACTACATCGAATATATATTTATGTATTACTACATCGAATATATATTTATGTATTACTACATCGAATATATATTTATGTATTACTACATCGAATATATATTTATGTATTACTACATCGAATATATATTCATATATTACTACATCGAATATATATTTATATATTACTACATCGAATATATATTTATATATTACTACATCGAATATATATTTATGTATTACTACATCGAATATATATTTATATATTACTACATCTAATATATATTTATATATTACTACATCTAATATATTTTTATATATTACTACATCTAATATATTTTTATATATTACTACATCTAATATATTTTATATATTACTACATCTAATATATTTTTGTATATTACTACATCTAATATATTTTTATATATTACTACATCTAATATATTTTTATATATTACTACATCTAATATATTTTATATATTACTACATCTAATATATTTTTATATATTACTACATCTAATATGTTTTTATATATTACTACATCTAATATGTTTTTATATATTACTACATCTAATATATTTTTATATATTACTACATCTAATATATTTTATATATTACTACATCTAATATATTTTTGTATATTACTACATCTAATATATTTTTATATATTACTACATCTAATATATTTTTATATATTACTACATCTAATATATATTTATATATTGCTACATCTAATATATATTTATATATTGCTACATCTAATATATATTTATATATTACTACATGTAATATATTTTTATATATTACTACATCTAATATATTTTTATATATTACTACATCTAATATATTTTTATATATTACTACATCTAATATATTTTTATATATTACTACATCTAATATATTTTTATATATTACTACATCTAATATATTTTTATATATTACTACATCTAATATATATTTATATATTGCTACATCTAATATAGATTTATATATTACTTCATCTAATATATATTTATATATTACTACATGTAATATATTTTTATATATTACTACATTTAATATATTTTTATATATTACTACATCTAATATATTTTTATATATTACTACATCTAATATATATTTATATATTACTACATCTAATATATATTTATATACTAGCAATCGGTGCCCGGCGTTGCCCAGGTGTTTTGAAGTGTATGCTGAGGAAAAAAAAGGTCAATTTTTTTAAACTTAGACCCCTATTATGACCTCTTAACATTTATTGTTTAGGGATCAAGTAAAGTTAATAAGTTAGATCCATGTCCAAGGAATCTATATATAAAATATCACGTGTTCAGACCTTAAACTGTAGGAGGAGTTTGGTAGAGTTCTCAAAGGTCTAGTTGTTGAATATTGACCACTTAATCGCCAAATTTCTGTCGAAAACCTATCACATCGATTTCCCAAATCTCAGTACCCTGTATATCAAATTTCGAATCTGTAGGCTTAAAATTGACAGAGTTTTAGCGTAGGGAAATGCACACAGACGCACAGACACACACAGACACTATCACTTGTACATATATATAAACATGAACATCATATATATAAGGATAATAGTACGCCATATATATAACAAAATACCATTATTTACTGAAGTGAAAGGAAACCCCAGGGGAACTTTACCCAAAAATAAATCTATATTTTTTGTGTGTATTGATAGTCTGGTACTTATACAGTTTAGTGACGACATTAAAAAATGGAAATATTGAAAAAAAATTTTATTGTACGTAACTGTTATAGACTGAAGTTCTCCGAAAAAAAATTCACTTCATTTGATCAAGTAGTTTTTTTTTACAGCGAAAAACAATGATTTATCACGGCTACGTCAACGTGGCCATTTTGGAAATGTTATTGCAGGCCCATGAATTCCCCAAGGGCAGGTAACTGCCGCACATAGCAGAATACCTCCATTTTAGGCCAATCTAGCCCTCCCCCCCCACCAGAATGAGATTTTTTTTTTTTTGCGAAGACAGATGCCATGTTTGGAGTGTTTTTTGTTTTTTTTAATTTGTAACAGAAGTAAATAAACGAAGTTTCGAAGTTATCCATGCGTGTCCAACTGGGCATGTTTCGAAAATAATCTCGTATAAAAATTCTTCAATTCTTTGCATTCTTACAATTTCTTAAAAAAAAAAATACGCAAAAAAATTCCAGATTTAAAAAAAAAAAACGTAAAAAAATTGCAGATGTGTTGTGCGCATCTCAATATGGCGAGAAAAAAAAGGCTAGATTGCGAAATTTGGCATAAAATGGAGGTATTCTGCTAGGTACATTTCCAAAATGGCCACGTTGACGTCGTCGTGATAAATAATTGTTTTTCGCTGTAAGAACAAACTACTTGATCAAATGAAGTGAAATTTTTTTCTCGGAGAACTTCAGTCTATAACAGTTACGTACAATAAAATGTTTGTTTCAATATTTCCATTTTTTAATGTCGTCACTAAACTGTATAAGTATCGATAGTCTTATCAACACCCCTTTTTTCTATTTATTTAAAAAGAAAATACAACTTTATACAAATTCCCTATTAGTTTTTTTTTCGGTTCTCTTATACGATGATCATCTTTATTTAACTATTACGTGTAATTATATTCATACAGATAATCTATATGATTTACATTTGCGTAATATTTGCGTAGAAATGAAGAAAATAAAATTTACTGTGTATTTATCGTGTTGCCATAACAACGTGACGTAGCCAAGGACGGTAGTGGACGTGAGTGTGTGTGCGTGTGTGCGCGTGTTTTCGTGCTGTATTGTTTGTAGTAGTAGTAGTAGTAATAATCTGTCCAGCGTTTGCTTTCTGAATGGCGGACGTTGAGTCGGAGGTTCGATTTTTAGATTGTAAGTTAGTTTCGTATTTTTCTAATGTGTAAATGGCAAGTTAGGAAAAAATTAAACCCTTCCAAAATGGACAATAAATAAGACCAAAATATTTTATGGTAAAGTTAAGAGCGTAAGAACTATACTTTTTTAGGAGATGTGATTATTGGATTAACCAATCAGAAATCGTCTGTGGCACACACATCTCTGTTTTTATAGATATATAGATAGATAGATTACTACATCTAATATATTTTTATATATTACTACATCTAATATATTTTTATATATTACTACATTTAATATATTTTTATATATTACTACATCTAATATATTTTTATATATTACTACATCTAATATATTTTTATATATTACTACATCTAATATATTTTTATATATTACTACATCTAATATATTTTTATATATTACTACATCTAATATATTTTTATATATTACTACATCTAATATATTTTTATATATTACTACATCTAATATATTTTTATATATTACTACATTTAATATATTTTTATATATTACTACATTTAATATATTTTTATATATTACTACATCTAATATATTTTTATATATTACTACATTTAATATATTTTTATATATTACTACATTTAATATATTTTTATATATTACTACATTTAATATATTTTTATATATTACTACATTTAATATATTTTTATATATTACTACATTTAATATATTTTTATATATTACTACATCTAATATATTTTTATATATTACTACATCTAATATATTTTTATATATTACTACATCTAATATATTTTTATATATTACTACATCTAATATATTTTTATATATTACTACATCTAATATATTTTTATATATTACTACATCTAATATATTTTTATATATTACTACATCTAATATATTTTTATATATTACTACATCTAATATATATTTATATATTACTACATCTAATATATATTATATATTACTACATCTAATATATTTTTATATATTACTACATCTAATATATTTTATATATTACTACATCTAATATATTTTTATATATTACTACATCTAATATATATTATATATTACTACATCTAATATATTTTTATATATTACTACATCTAATATATTTTTATATATTACTACATCTAATATATTTTTATATATTACTACATCTAATATATATTTATATATTACTACATCTAATATATATTTATATATTACTACATCTAATATATATTATATATTACTACATCTAATATATTTTTATATATTACTACATCTAATATATTTTTATATATTACTACATGTAATACATTTTTATATATTACTACATCTAATATATTTTTGTATATTACTACATCTAATATATTTTGTATATTACTACATCTAATATATTTTATATATTACTACATCTAATATACTTTTGTATATTACTACATCTAATATATTTTTATATATTACTACATCTAATATATTTTTATATATTACTACATCTAATATATTTTTATATATTACTACATCTAATATATATTTATATATTACTACATCTAATATATATTTATATATTACTACATCTAATATGTTTTTATATATTGCTACATCTAATATGTTTTTATATATTGCTACATCTAATATATATTTTTTATATTACTTCATCTAATATATTTTTATATATTACTACATCTAATATATTTTTATATATTACTACATGTAATATATTTTGTGTATTACTACATCTAATATATTTTTATATATTACTACATCTAATATATTTTTATATATTACTACATGTAATATATTTTGTATATTACTACATCTAATATATTTTTATATATTACTACATCTAATATATTTTTGTATATTACTACATCTAATATATTTTTATATATAACTACATCTAATATATTTTCGTATATTACTACATCTAATATATTTTATATATTACTACATCTAATATATTTTTATATATTACTACATCTAATATATTTTTGTATATTACTACATCGAATATATTTTTATATATTACTACATCTAATATATTTTTGTATATTACTACATCTAATATATTTTATATATTACTACATCTAATATATTTTTGTATATTACTACATGTAATATATTTTTCTATATTACTACATTTAATATATTTTTATATATTACTACATCTAATATATATTTATGTATTACTACATCTTATATATTTTTATGTATTACTACATCTTATATATTTTTATATATTACTACATCTACTAATATATATTTATATATTACTACGTCTAATATATATACAAATATATATATATACTCATATATATATATATGTACTAATATATAAATATATCTACTCCTCTCTTTTTATATATATATACCAATATACATATGCATCAATTAATATATATATATATATATATATATATATATATATATATATGTACACACAGGATACACTCAATTTATCGATTTATGTATCAAAACATCGACAAAAAATTAGATTGTATTTACATACTCCGAAGGTGACTTCATAAGTCTCAAGTAAGATGTAATACTAAATAAAATATACAATGAACTATTTTGCCTTTTTAAAAGTATTTTAATTTTATTATATTTTTATATTATTCCACAGATAATACAGGGACTTGATTGAATCCAATATTTTTATACGATTTTTTTTAAATTTAAATGTAATGAATAAGAACCAGACTATCTGCTTTTTAACGCTTACACATAAAATGTAATTAAACATTCTCACGCCAAAAGCCAAGTGGGCTAGTAAACATTATAGGTCGACAATCATCAAATTCTCATTTATAATTTCGAACTTTAATTGCTTTAGATTGATTAACTTTTAAAAAATCAAATAATGGCTGATTAGAATCTGTTATTTTTATTCCATACATTTTGACAGGTGTATCGAGAAAAGCACTTAAAAACAGATTAGTTTAAAACTATAAGTTGCGCTGATGATTTATAATCAAACTAATTGCTATAATGCATTGGGAAGCTTTATGCAGGTGTTCGCGACACACTATCATTCATACGTAAATGCATATATTATGTTTTTTATATTTAATGATTAATAGTTACTGCCTATTCTTTCCAACTCTATTTGTAACATGTAAGCAAACGAGCAGCAGCCGCAGGATAACTGGCTATCGAAAATATTAGCAGTTGCAGCCGTTAACGCAAATATGCAAACTAGCAAGTGCGCATAAGCGTGCACTACAGTAAAAGGATAGAAAAGTACACAACGTGGTTAAAAGAAAAAAAAAGTGTGTTCTGCGGAAGATGAGCCTGTAAAAAGCATTGGCTTCAGTTGGCTGGGAGAGAGACTTTTAAAAAGCACATGTGTGTGCGAAAAGACAGCGAAGTCGTTGTTTCGGAAGAAACCACGAATAAATGTTTCGTTTGCACTTGAAAATAATGGAAAACTTGATTCTTATTTCTTTACTTTTTTTGTAATCATCCCTTTGCGACACTGCAAGCCAGCGTAAGTATCCGAGAGCTTTTTTATGGACTGAAAATCACGTGATGTGACAAGAGGGGGGAGGAGGTATTCAAATGAAATGTGGTTGGGTCTCTCTATAAAAGAGTCGTCTTCTTTATTTTGGGTGTCAGTGTGAAAAGTGCAGAGAGAAGAGAACAGTTGGATTTGAGCTTGAGACTTTGGATCTGAGGTTGAGTTAAAATTTAACGTCACTTGTAATAACGCTTGCGTACTTAGAGTAATTTTATATAAGTATTTAAAGATGTTGTATTAGTTTGTTTATTTATTGTTTCTATTTACTTTTTTTATCTTATATATATTTAAATATTAATATAAGTTTATGTATAACACCGGACAACAAGTAATACAACGTTGTTAAGCTGTGTCTAAATTTTAAAACTAGATAATTTAGCCATAAAAACAGTTTTAATAACAATGGAATGTCGAATAAAGCGTAACAGCAACACACCTTTACAGATTTACATTTCAATTTCATTAAATAGGAGAATGAAACCCCCTAACTGGTAGTACACAACGTACGTCAAGGAGTTTTGGTCGGATATGAAATTGAATGGGACAGATCATAGCTCTTATATACAGATACATTAGTTTTATTCGTATTAACAATATAAGAGTCTGGAGCAAAACTTTTCTTCCTTGGCTACCAAATCGAGCCCACTCAAAGAGGTTAAATGTTGAGATTACTTCACCGCCGTAATCATTTTGCCTGCAATAAAAAAAAAACTGTAATAGATGAGACCGGTTGCACACCACCAAGCAGTCAGCGTGACCTTCTTTTGGGGCAACTGTTGCTTCAGGAAATATCGTGGACTTTCGACCGCGTTTAACCAATGAAGTGAGCGTCATACATAACTCACTGTTCTAAACAAGTCACGACCAGCTCGAGAAATAGCTCGTTCTTGTCGCGTAAAACAAGGGAAAATTACACTTCATAATGGCGTGCCTCTTGATTGGCACACAATTCGATAGGAACCCATTTATCAGGTTTCCTATTGTTCTCAAACACATGCTAACCGACTTATACGTTACGTTTAATACAGAAGTAAGATATCCAACAGTTGAGCGTGGATTGGCTTCGACTAAGGCTCATAATTGATCGTTGTCAACATTCGAATGCCGAACACTACACTCATTATCGCGAAGAGTCTTCGTCGCAACGACATTTCTTTAAACGGCATATGTATTGTGCTTTCAGTAGTGGTTCCCGGGAAAAACGTTTCGTTAGATACCGCGAGCTGTTTCAGCATCTTTTCGGCCTAGCTTCAATTGAAATAAGAAAATTGTGTAAATTTGACTTTTGTCTACCTGTATTAAACGTTCTGAAGAGAAGACAAAATTGTTTTGAAAAGATTGTAATGTATACAATTTGATAAAGCGATTAAAAAAAAAACTCATTAAAACGATATACAAAATGTAGGTATTATAACGAAAAGTTATTCGAGCATACATCATTTGAAATCAAAATTAGAAAATTATGTAATAACATTTTCATAATCTTATGCAATAAGCTCGTTTGCATCTGTTCGTACCTGTTATAAGTAAATTAGCCTTTTCGGTTAAGATCGAAGGTATGTTGTTAATAGACGCTATTCTTAGCGTTTTAAGTTCTTCTTGGCCTTTTGGCCGGAGTCAAAGTGTAGTATCTGTACCGGCAGATATTGCAAGCAAATACCATATATGTGGGGGTGAATCCCTATATCAGACATTGGTCAATGTAGGGGCAACCTTTCATACCAATTGTCACTATCCAGCTCCCATTTCCCACCCATCGGGAGCTGGTCCCCTTTTCCCTCCCCCTCCCTCTCTCTGCACATTAAAAAACGACCTTGTGCCTAATTTGCTCAGTGGGGAAGCAAATAAATGCAATCTGTTCCTGCAGATTCTGCAAGCAAAGACCATATGTGGGGGAAACCCCACATATAAGACCTTGGTCAATGTAAGGGCAACCCTTCATACTAATTGTCACTATCCAGCTCCCCTACTCCCTGGGGAGCTGGTCCCCATTTCCCCTTCACTCCTCACATACAAATCGGACTTGTGCCTAATTTGCTCAGTGGGGGAGCAAATAAATACCGACCCCACATATAAGACGTTGGTCAATGTAGGGGCAACCCTTCATACCAATTGTCACTATCCAGCTCCCCTACTTCCCGGGGAGTTGATCCCCATTTCTCTTTCACTCCTCACATAAAAATTGACCTTGTGCCTAATTTGCTCGGTGGGGGAGCAAATAAATACCGCTTTTCTTGGCCTTTTTCCAAGATCAACGTGTAGTATATGTTCTTACTACATGCTGTACTTATTGTGATATAAAGTGGGGGATATTTTTTCTGTATTAATTTAATCTAAAATGAACACCCACTTTACAACCAGTCAGTCTCAAAGCCATTCAAGTCATTCTCCAGATCATTGAAGTTGTTTTTGAAGGATCCCAGTTATTTTTTAAGCATTTAAGTCATTCTTAAGGTCATCCAATTCATCCTTAAGTTCATTAAAGTCATTCTAAGTCATTTATTTTTTTTATTTAAGTCCTTTCAGCTAATTTTTCGGTCATTTTAGTTTATCTTTAAGAATTTCGTGTCAATCCTACAATCATTCATTACACGAGAGCACGCGACTAATGGCTATCGGCCTTGTTTTTACGCATACTAAATTTCATCCCAAGCAAAGCATATGGTTACTTGAGTTGAAGAGGCTACTAATCAGGATCATGTCAAGGAAAAATAAAAAAATGATGGTTTACATTACATTTAAATGTCTGCATATCAATACAACAATTTCAGTATTAGTATTCTAATCGAAATCGGTGAAATCGCTAAATTTTCTGTAAAATTAATTGATTTCTTGTTTTACTTCCCCCACCTGCGTGTCAGTGGAATCGGAGGAAGATTACCCCCCCCCGCAGTGACTTCGTCCAAAATATATTTTTGGATACAGTGCGCTGTAGAGAATCTAGAGTGAACTTTATAAATTACCTATGAATAATGGTTCCATACCAATGTATATATGACGTGTCATGGTTATTATGTTGTGCTCTAAACAGAAACATTCATTTCAAATGCATCTCTGTCTCATCACGGAAGCAACGGTAGATTTTACTAAATTATTTTACATAACCATTTGAATTAATGTTAAACAAACAAAAGTCAAGCATCATAGTTTAATTGTGCTTTAAACAGAAACGTTTTTTTTTTTCGAATACATCCCTGCCCTAAAAAAGAATTTACAATAAGTGTTATAGATGTACCCTTTCAACTCGTGACATGGTAAAACTTCTCGAATGAATTAGTGATATTAGGTTATATAACAGTGTCAATTCTGGTCGAAACCAGACTCCTTCCTTCAATTGGATTTTTACGATTATCGATACTTATCAGACGCATTCTGAGATAAAACGCACGCCCCCCCCCCAAATATATGATGTACTTTCACCATTCAAAAAAATAAAAAATAAAATCCAGATATCTGTTTCCAAGTCAATAGAGAACAAACTACTAGACAGTCACACGCAAAGTTCTATACACACATACAGATAAATAAATATATATATATATATATATATATATATTTATCTGTGGATTTTTTTAACAATCAATTTTAATACCTTTTAAATGGTATTATATTGATTATTGTACCAATATTAACCTCGGTTTAGCTCGATGAGAATTCAGAGCAATATAATTTATACAATCAGAAAAAACAACACCTTTTTTTTTAGTAGTACACAATTTTTGTTTTTATTATTTTTTATGACATGTTATTATATATTTTTTCTTAGTCTGACAGCTGTTTCGAAGGGTAAAAGGACAAACGGTTGTTTTAATTATAACATACCGAATTTTCATTATTTACTGTTCTCTTCGGAGACAATTAAAATCAATTAATTACAGTAAAAAAATTGTTTTTAAAACTCACATGGGGATGGAATTTTTTTTATCGAGGTTGCCATCTTTTACCCTTCGAAACAGCTGTCAGACTAAGAAAAAATATATAATAACATGTCATAAAAAAATAATAAAAACAAAAATTGTGTACTACTAAAAAAAAAAGGTGTTGTTTCTTCTGATTGTATAAATTATATATATTTATCTGTGTATATATATATATATATATATATATATATATGATCATTACTATAATACTTTTTAATACCCACAGAGAGGTTTTAACCCGGACACACACAGATTATATATATATATATATATATATATATATATATATATATATATATATATATATAACATACATATGATTATTACTATAATAGTTTTTAATACGTACAAAGAGATTTTAACGCGGCTACAACGCAATATCTGACGTCATTAACAAGGAAAACCGATCAGCCAATGTTAAAGGTTGCGTGAAATCTAAATATAAAAGAGGTAAATATCATTAATTACTCACGAGAGTGATTTTATGATTTTTGATAAAACGATTCATTGACGTATTTCATGTCAACGGTCTACCGTGATAGAAAACTACTTACGCCTTAAAGTATCCTATACCTTTATAAACCAACTATTTGCCCATGTATGGAATATTGTAGTCATATTTGGGCTGGTGCATCTGCTACTTGTCTCTCACTTCTAGACAGGGCTCAAAAGAGAGTCGCCAATCTGATATGTCCTGAGCTGTCACCTAAGCTTCAGGCTTAGTTGCATCCTTCTGCATGTACTACAAGTACTTTAATGTTGAATGCTCTGACAAATTACAAACAGTCGAACCGCCTGTACTGACATGCATAAGTTCAAGTGTAATCTGAACATACATATTGCTACTCGTCTCCCTTCATAATATCCCTGCAACTTATACCCTGGATAGTAGCCCCTACTTCAAAGTGGAACTGTGCGTTGTTTGGGCTGGGAATTGGATTTTTTAAAGAAATATGATCGAGAATAAGAGCCGAGTTCTTAAAGCGTCTGATATAATCATTACTGCACTTGTTTTTAATACGTGCAACCATTAGTATTTCATCCTCTTATGAATCATCAGTGCACACAGATGATCACGTTAGACGTGAGATCTAAACCCTTTCATGGCGTCATCTTTGGCCCCATTACCAAGGAACAAACCGATTGGCCAACGTAAACCGCTGAAATCAACATTTATATAAAGCGTCTGGTATAATCATTACTTTACTTGCTTTTAATACGAGCAACCATTAGTATTTCATCCTTTTATGAATCATCCGTGCACAGAGATGATCACGTCAGACATGAGATCTTAACCCTTTCATGACATCGTCTTTGGCTCCATTACCAAGAAACAACTCGATTGACCAACGTAAACCGCTGCAATCAACATTTATATAAGTAATCTTATGTGATGGCTGAACCTTTGTTTTAAGCAAAATAGAACGTAGGATATAGTTTAATTCATGTTAATTATTGTATTATATAAGAGTTTTTATTAATCTATACTGTAAATCGAACTGGAACAATACTAGGAAAGTCTATAAAAATATCAGTCATATCGGCAAGTATTCTCCGGGAAAATGTTGAACGGGCATGCAGAAAAATACAAAGGCAGTTCAAGAAAAATATAGTATAGTGTTACACTTTTTAGTGATAGTTCGCAATTACCAAAAATAGCCTTATACATATAAACTCTTTATACATTGACAGCATTTTTATAATCATCATATGGCCCTGTCGGTGGGGCATTAGAATACGCCGACTGCCCCCATGCAAAGGGTAAAAGTCCCTGAACGGGGGGGTATTGGATAGGACCTTAAACTATATCCAGCTGTGAGGTCCCAGCTTGTGGGCTTTGGGGAGTGTGGAGCCACCCTTTAATTACCATTGCTCCCAGGTCCACTCTGACCCGGAGTGGTAGTACCTGTTAACTATGGGTTAAATAGAAACCGACGTTAAAAAAAAAAAACAAATATATTCTATTAAAAAAAAATTCTTCAAAATCTTTGGATTGTGCATTAAATGACCCGAAAAGGGTTGATATGCCGTAAAACAAAAACAACCAACCAACTAATCATCATAAAATAATGATCTGGAGATTCTATTGTTAGCATTGATTTACTCAATTTGTATATTTATACGATAGTGTATGTTATTGTCTGTGTCACGCTTAGATCTGAGTCGTTTAATTGTTATGTACTTCAATTTCTTGTAATAAACCAGTTTACCAAAAAATCTTTATAAGTTTTGGTTGTGGTTTCGATTATAGCTGATGCCACAAAAGCCATTTCCGATTTTTATAAATAATTTTACAAAGAATTCTTCATACTCATTGTTTCGGTTTCGATTACAGCTTACGTTAAGTTCTCTATTTTTTTTTTTTTTTTATAAATGATTTTACTAAGAATTGCTCATAAGTTTTCGTTTCAGTTTTGATTATAGCAAATGCCACTCCAATAATCTATTTAAAAAAATAAATTTATCAAGAATCCTTCATAAGTATTCGTTTCGTTTTCGATTTTAGCTGATGGAACCTTAATAATCTATTTTTTATACGTAGATAATTTTCTACAGAATGCTATGTTATTTTTGGTTTTCGATTATAGCTGAAAGATCTAACTTTTGTGTGTGTGTTATAAAAAAACGACAGAACATTAACTCTATAAAAATATTATATAAAACGCTAATAAAAATGTTATGTATTAACTCTAATAAAATATAATATAAAAATAGATAGAATATAATCTAGAATAATAAATACTAAATATGCAGGAATTTACATATCATATTTAAGCGTATTTTACTATCTGGATACACCGGCTTCCCCTGCGTGCTTGAATAAATACTTTTACAGTGTTAACAAAATAGCTACAATAATATTAGAGCGTCTCCATTTCTGCTGAATCTCTACAGAATGCCAAAATCAATATATTATATATGAACAAGTCCCCTGTGGAATTATCATATATCCCGCTTGCATTTTTATAATCAAATTTCTTTTCTAAAAAAAAATTGGGTCTTTACGGCAAATACATTGGTAAGGGTTGCCAACAACTTCAGAGAAAATCACTTTTGTAAAGCAAACTCGGTTCGATCTTGAAACAGCAAGGTCGCTATCCGTGTCGTTGACAACTAGACCACTGCCACCTTCAACTTTTTTCAAAAATGCCATTCATAAACACCGTCTTGTAATACATTTCCAATTCTTTCATTTGCAATGTCTTGGCTAAGTACAATTCAATTACTTCTTTTGACTTTATTATTGTGACTAAATTACTACCTAATCGATTGTAATTACCGAACATTCCCATTATGTTCCACCCGTGTTTATTTAAATTCAAGCGGAAAATACGTAATAAAGAAAAAGACAATAATTCGATCGTAGCATTAATTAGCGAGTACACAATTACAATTACATAGTATTGATTAAGCTGTTATCAGTTTCCTAATTGTGTAAAAGTAATAGAAACGTTGTAATTAGATACAGAGATGTGAATCGTCTTTCTGATAGCCATAACCTAAGAAAATAAACTAAATATTCATTACTCAAGTTAGAATAAATAGTTTTTATTTTAAATATTATTGATAAATTCCTTGTTTACTAAAACCATGAACCTAACACTAACCCTAACACTAACAAATACCCGAAAGCATAACACTGGCACAGGCCATTCTTGTCCGATCGATTCGCATTCATCTATGAATTATATTTTACACTTGATGAGCGTTCAACCTACTTTCTCTGCGTTTACCTAAAGAAAAAAAAACTTGTTTCAAGTCCGATACAAACAAATTCCTGATAAATCGCCCCTTAATTAATCCAATTTATCAAACCTCCATTACTAACGATTACTACGATATTATCCTATTGATTGCTGTACACGCGCTAATACTTATCCTCCGCGCCTTGATAAGTGGTGCCTTCCATGTAAAAAAAAATAGTCCTGCTTGAACCCAAAATAGTGAGAAGATTTGAGCTTGACATTAGATTTCGTCAGAAAAAAATAAAACTATTACTTTAAAGATTTTCTTGTAAGGTAATTTATGGTCTTTGAAGATGCGGCAAAATATCTAACGCTGCATATTTTTCGTGTTTGTGCTCTATGGATGGATCTCCCAGACGAGGTAGGGCCATGGCTATCATAGTCAGAATTAAAACGGCAATGTAGAAACATCCAGTGTGTATATGTACATAAATCTGTTCTACATATATATTTACATAAGTTCTGTAATGTGTACGATATTGCCAATTAAATATAATTTGAAATTTGATTGCAGTTATTTGGAATTGGTTGTAAATTAACACTGGCTGATTGACATAGATAAATACAGGGTGGCCGAAAAGTCCCAGGACACTATACATGTATTTCTAATAAAACACAGTATTTTTTAATGAAACACACAGAAAACATATATTCAACAAAAAAGAGAACTTTATTAGAAACAAAGCAGAAAACAACTAGAATAATTTAGTGGTCTAGGGGATCAGTATGTTGGCCCTCGTTGTTCTTGCACAATTCCATTCGCCTCCAGGTTCTTTGTGCCATTTTTTTTTAGAAAATTCCTTGATGCTCTAGCAAAAGCTGCAATAATCGCATGCTTTAGCTAATCAATGGTTTCGTATCTAATACCAGAAACTTGACCTTTAATTAAACCCCATAATGAGTTGTCTGGAGTGGTCAAGTCGTGTCCTGGGACTTTTATCTGCTGTCACAGCAGCATTTACCTTCATCATATATAGTAAAGTTATGGACAAGGTTCGGAAAAGTGGAGTTGCAAAGTTAACTACCTCAAGTAGGAGCACTTAGGTTCACAAAACTGACTTAGCAGCCACTACGGCGTTCCCCGGTTGGGTAAACTGCATAGGAGAGATTTGATTCGCATAAAGCTTATACTTTCTAAAACAGAGAAGACAAAGTATGTGCAAGTGAATATCCTGAAAATACAAAAAAAAGCAGCATACCGCATTTTAAACGGAAAAAGTGCATTCATCTGTTTATTTTGGTGCTGAGTTGAAAATACACTGGAGACGAGGCAAACACCTGTTACTAATTTGGCATAACACATTTTCTATTATATACATACCTAAAAAGTTGAATAAATTTTCGCCCCGATATTGATATTAATCCCTACCTTTTTCTAATTAAACATTATTAATCCAGTCTTCATAATATAGTCAGTATTTGATATGCACACGACAAAATTAAACGTTATTAATTTCGATATTTCTCTGAAAACGCTGCTAAATAAAATACTTACTCATTTTTATGGTTTCATATTAGATGATTTGTTTCATTTGACAATTATATTGCATTTTATTTATGCATAGTTTCTACATTCTGTATAATTGCGTGAGAGTTATAAACTTTCTAGCACAAATAAATATATACACATTATATATATATATGTGTGTATATATGTGTGTGTGTATGTGTAAACAACCCGGCCTGTTTGTGCGCAACATTTATTACCCAAACTTCTCTCTTATTAATGTGTCCAGAGTTGAAATCTGCTGTGTAAAGCATTCGACCTTTATTTTACACTTGATAAGCGTTCAACGTCCTTTCTCTGCCTTTACCTAAAGAAAAAAAAACTTATGTTTCAAGTCCGACACAAACAAATTCCTGATAAATCGCCCCCTTAAGTACTCCAATTTATCAAACCTCCATTACTAACGATTACTACGATAATATCCTATTGATTACTGTACACGCACTAATACATATCCTCCGGGCCTTGATAAGTGGTGCCTTCCATGTAAAAAAAATAGTCCCGCTTGAACTCAAAATGGTGACATTATAGTTATATCAATGTCAACGGTTAGTATTGGGGAGTTGATAAGGTGTCTTCATTCGCATTTGTTAGAAGGGTTGGCGTATAACACCAATCAAATTGTAGTTTTTTTTTTTTACATGGAGGTCACAACTTACCAAGGGCCGGAAGCCACTCAGGGATAAGGGTTATTGCGAGTACAGTAATTAATGGGATAGTATCGTAGTAATCATTATTATTGGAGATTTGATAAAGTGTCTTACTTAAGGGGGGCGGGCCATCAGAAATTTGTTTATGTTGGACTTGGACACATCCAAGTTGTAGTCAGGTGGGTGACAGACAAACGGAAGAGAGTTCCACAGACGTTCACTTCTAAGAAAGAACTTTTGCTCCTGGAATATAAATTGTAGTTTTTTTGTTTTGTTTTTTTTACATGGAGGTCACAACTTACCAAGGGCCGGAAGCCACTCAGGGATGAGGGTTATTACGAGTACAGTAATCGTATGGGATAGTATCGTAGTAATCATTAGTATTGTAGTAATCATTAGTATTGGAGATTTGATAAAGTGTCTTACTTAAAGGGGCTGACCATCAGAAATTTGTTTATGTTGGACTTGAACACATCCAGCTTGTAGTCAGGTGGGAAACAGAAAAGAGTTCCACAGGCGTGCACTTCGAAGAAAGGAGCTTTGTTCATGGAATCTACGTTTTGGTTTTGGCACAGATAAAGAGTAGGGAAAATTTTTGACAGTGGTTTCATATATATATATATATATATATATATATATTGTAATTTTGACATTAGATTTAATCAGAAAAAAAATTAAACTATTATTTTGAGGATTCTTGTAAGGTAATGTATGGTCTTTGAAGATGCGGCAAAATATCTAACGATGCTTAAGTTGAAATAGATTGCATATTTTTGCGTGTGTTTGCCCTATGGACGGATTTCCGAGACGAGGGTGGGCAATGGCTAACATAGTCAGAACTAAAACACTTTCGAAGTGTTCTTTAGGCCGTAAATATAGCTGCTAGAGAGTCAATATTGAAAATAAGTGACTTGAACTTTGTAGATCCAATAAAAATTTTTTGCTGTTACTTTTGTACATACGCAAAAGTAACCATCATTGCACAATATCGCTTGATGTTAGCTTTTCCTTACCATATGTCGGAAGCTCAGACGATAACTACGCTGCGAAATAAACACTGAATTACACCGGCGTACTAAACAGCTGATACCCAATATTTAATCTTGTCAAATCATTGCTATATATTGGATGATAATCAATTGAGAATTTGTTCTATAATATAAGAAATATTCATGGATTAAAAGACAATATTCATGCGTATTTAACGACGTATACATAAATCCAAAGTCTGTTATCTTCAATCGAAATTGTCACTATATTTGCGTTTTTAGAAGAGTACAGCGTCCAAAAAAAAACTATCGAGATCCAAGGTCTTTTCTGCACTGAACTTGGGGAAAAACTGTCAGTTAAATCTTATAAGGCATGGGCCGGTTGATATATCCGTTCCAATTATATAACTGAAGATATACAACGTTGAGATCGGTCAGTAGAAAATACGTGAATGTTTGCGAATACCATGTGTTATACGTAGTTTCTTATCTGATCCGTCGTTCTGCATTTTCATTTACACAGCAATCAAGAGGTATCGATTCATGAAAGATGTGATTATCAATTGTGTAACAATTGGTTCGCAACTACAAGCACAAAGACTTTAACATGAGTTCCAATGTCATAGAAAATTGCAATATATATATATATATATATATATATATATATATATATATATGATTGCAACGTCTTGTCAGACGAGTGCCACTCCCTCAGACATCTAAAATCCATGATCCCAAATGCCTGAGGGAGTATCTATACAACGGTGATGTTACAGTCTTAGCTTTTTACGACAGCTAAGTCTCTCTCTCGGTTCAAAATTTTGAGATCCAACAACAAGCAAGAGCAAGATTACCAGCAACAAATTAAACTGCAGACCAGCTTAATACGGGTACTGGTCTCCCGCTTTATGTTTTTTTTTAAATCAGAGATTTGCTTCTCCCAGAAAGGTTGCCTTCACCACGGCTTACGGAAGCCCTCTCCACCCCAATACACATATACACACACAAATATACATGGCGCTAGTTGGCCGTTGACCCACAAAAAAAGAGTTCATTCGCCCTTTGGAAGGTCTTGTTTTTAATCCTTCAGGGAGACTAGCCGCCCTCCTCACCAAACAATATATATATATATATATATATATACACACACACACATATATATATATATATGTATTAAACCATTGGCAAAAATTTTCACCACTCTTTACCTGTGACAAAACCAACACGTAGATTCCATGAACAAAGCTCCTTTCTTGGAACTGCACGCCTGTGGAACTCTTCTGTGTGCTTGTTTCCCACCTGACTACCAGTTGGATATCTTCAAGTCCAACATAAACAAATTCCTGATGAACCGCCCCCTTAAGTAAGACACTTTATCAACTCCCCAATACTAACGATTAGTACGATACTATTCCATTGATTACTGTGCACGCAATAACTATTATCCCCGAGTGGCTTCCGTGCCTTGATCAGTGGCGACTACTTTGTAAAAAAAAAACAAAAAAAAACAATAGTGGTTTCTTTCATAGATTAAAATATATCATTCACGGTAGTGTTTGAATATGTGGCTAAGTTTCAGTTTTTATCATTCAGAACTGCTTTAAAGGTTCACCGCTCACTTATTTCTCAAATGATTACCTACAATTATTAGAGTTTATAGATCACTTGCTCAGCTATATTGCGAAAGAAAAAAATTCAATTTTCGTTCAGTAAAGCAAACGTTATGATGAATTTACTGGTGTTCAAAATCGTAAAAATATGTAAGTAGATGAGCGAAGCTTTTATGACTTGTTTCCACAGCAACCATGCCGCTTCTGAGACTACTGTTACTACTAATTCACTGCTGTTGCAGAAAGAGAAGTGAAACAGAGAGAATGCAGGCGTGAAAAGGACAATATTATGGTAGAGTATATTAAAAGCAAACGAGTGCCGTGCATTGTTATTGCATGTGTTTATGGGGGCAAAAAGAAAGACTGAAATTAAAAAAAGAACAAGTTAGTTTATTGGAAGCCTGGAAAAATCATGGATTGCAATTGATAAATGGGAGCATAAAAAGTAATATGGTTTAGCTAAAACCTGGAAAAGTAAAGATTAGCTGTTACAACTGAAAAAAGGACAAGATATTCTAGTAAAAGATATAAACTTATAACTAAAAATATTGCAATATTAATTTTTTTATTCAATTTATAACATTATATAATCAATTCTTAATGCTGCACTATTTTAAGTTATGAATTTATGATATTTTTTACTGTAATATTTTTTCTTTTTATATTCCAGTTTTAACAACTAGTTCTTTACTTTTCCATGTTTAAGCTTAACCGTATTACTTTACATGCTCTCATATTTCTATTGTAATCTTATTTTTTCACTATAGTAATTAATTACCTACAGACACTAGTGTTTCATCCTTTCGGGAATCTTCAGTGCAGGGTGTTACGATTATCAGCAGTCGACTTATCTGAACTCTGTAACACGAGCCATCCCTGGCTCGATTAGCAAATACCGTATCCAATCGGCTACTGTTAACCGCCTGAAATAACGTTGTATTTAAACATTTTAATTGTAAATGTTCTTTACGTCAGAACAGTGATCAAATCATTATATGCTGATCTATGTATAAGAGCTTAATTGACCGACTTAAGTCAACTGAAAGTGATCAACGATAAGAAACGAGTTCCTTAAAGGAATGTCATAATTATGTTCTTACTATAATAATTAAATACCAACAGACAATAATGTTTCATCCTTTCGGGGATGTTTATTTGTATATATGGTGGTTTCCCTCGGTCTTGACAGACTATGGATACCCTCTGCAGTTTTTTTTTCATCCCAAAACATATGTAAAAAGGGTCATTCTTTACAGAGCAGCAACTGATGGTAATTAATTTCCGTGTGTTCAGATAAATACTTTTCGAGTTATTTTATTGGTTTTGTAGTAGTATGGAAGAAAAACATATTGCACTTAGAGGAAATTAAATTTATTGAACCACCACGTAAATACTACAATTTTCCCCCTCTTTATCTGTGTCTTAATCAAAACGTATATTCCAGGAGCAAAAGTTCTTTCTTAGAAGTGAACGCCTGTGGAACTCTCTTCCGTTTGTCTGCCACCCACCTGACTACAACTTGGATGTGTCCAAGTCCAACATAAATAAATTTCTGATGGCCCGCCCCCCTGAAGTAAGACACTTTATCAAATCTCCAATAATAATGATTACTACGATACTATCCCATTAATTACTGTACTCGCAATAACCCTTATCCCTGAGTGGCTTCCGGCCCTTGGTAAGTTGTGACCTCCATGTAAAAAAAAACAAAAAAACTACAATTTGATTGGTGTTATACGCCAACCCGACTAACAAATGCGCATGATGTATGTATAACTTGTGTACTAACGTCGAGGAAAATATTCTTCAGGTCTTTTTATTAAGTGGAAATTTTCATTATTATTCAATGGCGCGAATTTGAAAATAATATGTGAAACAATGCTGGACAACAAATGGTGGCCCAACGCTATTTGCCTTGTTAACTAAATACACAATTATTACCCTTGTTCAGTAAATACACAATTATCTCCCTTGTATACTAAATACACAATTATCTCCCTTTAAAACTCTTCAAAAAAAAAATCAACGAAAAAATATAGTTTTCTTTTGTGTCGTTTCATCTCCCATGTCGTCGTCTCTTACAATTTTCTCTGCCGTGAGAAGATGTGAACGGTTTTCTAATAAAAAAAAAGAATTAAAAAACAGAACATCTCTACCACATTCTGAAAAATTCTCTATGTGTGTGTGTGTGTGTATGTATGTGTGGGAGTATGTGTGGGTGATATTATCGACATTTTACACTCTAACGGCTGCATCTTAACTATCTGCCGACGTAACGTTTTGCAGTTGATGTAAACTCATGCCGGGTTGAACAGAGTCAAAACTTGTGTTTGGCTGTGAGAAACTGCCCTTTAATTTGCAAACCCAAGACGTACTGCAAAATGCCGTTACCTGTCGAAAACTGTCCTTAACTGTTTTTAATTGTTTTTAACTGCTCTTACCGTCAGAAACTGTCGCAGACACATTGCCACTTCTAAAACTCACTATAAATATATATAACTTTATATTACTTCTTGTTCGCCTTAATAATAAAAAAAATAGTAGGATTAATAAATATTAATGTTTAATAAGCTTATTTTCATGTATTTTGAGGGAAAATTTCCAATTCATTTATTCTAGGTATGAACATTTCTTTTTTGTTACACATTTTTCTTTTTCTGCTAACTAGCACTTGGGTGGAGTGATCGATTGCATCTCATGAAGACGTGAGCACCATATACGCATCCTTGGGTGGTCGACGACTAAATCATATTCTGTTTATTTTGTATTGATAAATGTGTATATAGAACACTCAATCTCGCTCATTACTATTTTTTTACAAGGATTAGAGCTTCAATTCGCATAGCACAAAAAGAACACCGCTAAATGTTCTGTTTATGAACTGTTTATTTTTAGAATTAGTACGGCAATAATGGTATAAGAAAACCAACAAAAGACTAACTCTATAAGAATAAAAATCCCAACACTTAACTGTTGCGGTACGCACATGTGCATTATTAGTATACATATTGTTTTTCCATGCTATTTTGCGTCAAAGTACCTGTGTTCGCCACGAAACCGTAAATAACATCCTCCCGAAATAACATTCTACCTCTACCATAACAATTATGTAATTCAAATTTGGTTGCAGTGCTGACTACATGGGCTGAACATCGTTAAGATTGTATAGTAAAATTCAACAGCACATAACATGTAGAATCATGGCATTCTAACACATCTGGGTGTAGCAGATCATTTGCTTAAAAACCATCTTGTGCTACGAATATCATCATTGACTAATGATCGTTTTCAGTAGTGCTTACTCCGAATTTTACCTGGAAATCTAGGAGAACATACACGTTCATTTGAAGAGAATTTTTCAGTGTGCACAGAACAAATGTCTCTTACATTTGAACGTAATTAAACATGAAGAGATGCTATACTTGTGCATGCTAAGTTCATTTTAAATATATAGCCTTGTTTACACAATGTTTTCATTGTTAGCACACTTAATTTTGAACTTATTTTAAACTTAAAGCCTGCCGCATGTGCTCATCCCGCTTTACAAAAAAAGCCCCTCAACTCAGCTCTAGAGGAGTGAGAGCGAAATCGGTCAGCTTGCCTAATGTTTTTTTTTAATAATGAGTATGAAAATATGACTTCGCCTCATCATTGCAATATAAAAAAATAATTGTACACGACAAATAATTCTGAAACAAATATTTATAATCACATCTGCGGGAAAAAATCTAATAATAAAATTAATGCCAGTAAAAAATATGAAAATATTTTGAAGATAATCCACAACATTAATGACTAACATTATATATATATATATATATATATATTTTACATTTTCACCCCAAACAAGGCAAATTACCACTTTGGTGTAGGGGGCTACTATCAGGGGCAACAACTACTGGGGTACTATGTAGGGATTTGGGTAGCAAGATATCGGTTCACGTTACATTTGAACTTCTGCACGTCAGTACTGTTGGGGAAGAAGGGACCTTGCATGGAATTCTAGAGTCTAGCGGTTCTGGGGAAGAAACTATTGGAGTAAAAACATATTTTACATCTAGGGATCTCTACAGTGTGGGGTGGGATTTAGCAGCCTGTCGTTTTTGTGGAGGGTTCTCACGTCGTAAGGGCACAAGTGATTGCAGTTCGCCAGAGCATTCACCACTAAAATACTTGTAGAAAAGGCAGAGGGATGCAGCATTTCGTCGATGGGACAGAGGTTGAAGCTTAGATGCCAGTTCAGGGCCTATCAGGTTTGCGAATCTCTTTTGAACCTTGTCAAGGAGCGAGAGATTAGTAGCAGATGCACCAGCCAAGATGTGACAGTAATACTCCATACATGGGCGAATGGTGGCCTTATAGAGGTATATGATACTTTCGGGAGTTAGTAGTTTTCTAGCACGATAGAGAGAGCCCACCTTTCTTGCAGCGGCCCTGGCAATGCCTTCAATGTAATTGTTCCAACTCATGTTTCCTGTGAACGTGAGGCCAAGGAGTTTGAAAGATGTACTCTCAAATAAAGAGTCGTTGGTCATTGCTATAAGAGGTAGAGAGGGTTTCTTGTGATTATTGAATGAAACTAGTTTAGCTTTGGCAACATTGAACGCGACCAACCACTTTTGCCCCCATTCCACCACAGTTTTCTTTAGAAATGTGTTCATTCGTATTCCTGTCGTGCCTGCCCTTGAGTGTGGTGTCATCAGCATCTGTACCCATCTCAGAGGCAATTTTGTCGGGGTGGTCATTTATGAATATCAGGAACAATAGAGGTCCAAGGATAGAACCCTGGCCACCCCCGCATTTATATCATATTGTTTAGATGTACGACCGTCGAGGACAACCTGGATTTTTCTCTTATCTAAGAATGATTTAATTATGTTAAAAAATCTACCAGTTATACCGTATGATCTAATTTTCCTGAGGAGACCCTCATGCCATACCCTGTCAAATGACTTGGATATATCTAGAGGTATCGCCCGCCGTCCCCCGCTTTGTCCAGTGAATGGTATATCCGTTCAGAGATCACAGTTGGGATGTCTGCTGTGGAACGGGCTTGTCTAACTCCATATTGTTTGTCAGTCAGAAGTTTAGCATCTGTAAGATGATTGACTAGAGCATGGTTAATTAAGGTCTCAAATATTTTGGCAAAAAGTGAGGAGGAGGCTAATGGGGCGATAATTTGATGAGTCAGTCCTTTCGCCAGAATTCTTGAATACTGGTACAACAGAAGCAGTTTTCCAACAGCTCGGAAAGCAAGATTCATTAAGGCATTTGTTGTAGAGTTTGGAGAGAACTGGAGCTACTTCGGCTGAACCCGTTTTTAATAGCACAGCTGGGATAAGATCGGGTCCACATGCTTTTGAAGTGTCAAGGTTTTTTATGATAGCATGCACCTGAGCAGGGGTGGTTTTCAGATCGTCTAGCGTGGCGTCTGTCCGCATAGGAAAGTCAGGTAGGGGGTGGTTGGAAGGGTTCAGTGTGGAGTTTGAGGCAAACCGACTGGCAACCATGTTTGACTTGTCCGTTGCTGAGTAAACAACCTCGTGATTGTTGGTTAGTGGGGGAATTGTTGATTGCCCATTATTTACTACACTGTTGTAGATTTTCCAGAAGTCTCGAGTTCCGAGTTTTTGTGCTTCGATGCGCTTTTTAGTGGTTTTCGTAAATCCTCTCCTAGCTGTCGCTATTTCTTTCTTAACGTTATTTCTAGCTTCTATATACTTCAGTCTGTTTTAACTGGACTTATGTCGGTTTAAGCTGCGGTATGCATGCTGCTTTTGAGCAATGGCAGTTGCACAAGTCGACGTAAACCATTGGGGAGAGTGGGGCTTACTATAAAATTTCCGCATGGGAACATGCGCTTCGATTGCAGTTTTGAACCAGTCAGTGGTCTTGTTTGCACATTGTTCAGCAGGGAGAGAAAAATATTTCTCCATGGGGCATCTCTGATTGGTTCCCTGATGGTTTCCCAGTCAGGCTTTTGATAATATCTCGTTGTTTTGAGCACTGGCTCTTCAGTTTTGTCTCTAGAGTTTAGGGCGATTTCAACCATTATCACTGCATGATCAGCGTTCCCGAGTGCGCTGTGGGCATTTGTTATGCAATCATCGGGAACTGTGGTCAAAAACAGATCTAGAAGTGATGCGTGTTGTTCTTCCTTCTCAGGGAAACGGGTTGGAAACGTAACAATTTGTGATAGAGAGTGAGATATAGTGAAGCTATGAGTTGTGCTGCCCGCTACATCTGTGTAAGTAGAGAATCCAAGCCAGTTTTTTTTTTGGTGGACATTAAAGTCACCAAATACATGTATTTGTGCGCTAGTGTCGAGGGACAGTGCCATGTCTATGCTGTCAGAGACTTTGTCTATTATGGTGCAGTCCTGAGTCGAGGGAGAGCGGTAGAGAAAATAATAGTAGCTAGTATTGTGTTTCATGTTTAGTCTAAAGCACATTAAAGCTCGATCATCTGTTTCTAGGTTTGTTTCTCTAGTCAGGGGGAGGGTATTACGAATGTAAACTCCAAGTCCGTGCATGTGTCTGTCAGAGTCCTTACGGCAGAGTGGGAGATATCCAGGCATTTTAAAGTGGTTAGAGGGGATGGAGGAGTGTAGGTTAGTCTCACTTAGTGCTAAGATAGCCGGGGTATCTGTTAAGAGAAATGCTTACACATCAGCTAAATTAGTTCTAAGCCCACGAATATTTGTGAATACGAGCCTCAAGGGAGGGGGCAAGTTGAATTTGTTTGTCCCTAAGTCTGGTTTAAGCTTATTTACAATAATTCAAACGCATCTGCGTCTCTATATCTCCAGCATCGGTTATAACACGCTTCTATAAATTGTTTACTCATTTTAATACATACATACATATATATATTGTTTGTTTGAATGATAAACGACGCTTCTGTTTCCAACATAATCTAGTGAAATGAGGAGTTTTTTAGATAAGTTTGGGTCTATATTCGGTTAATATGTTGAAAATAGAAAACACTGAGAAATAATAACTATATTTGTCTATGTTGTGGTAAACCTGCTCTCATCAAATCGTACCTATTTTTTCTGCAACCTATTGTCCATCTATCACACTGTACCGAAAAACACTCGTCCATCTGAAACCACTATGAATAATTTCCGCTACTTTTATCTCTGCGTAAATCTGAACGTAGATTCCATAAACACAGTTTATTTCTTAGAACTGCATGCCTGTGGAAATCTGTTCCGTTTCTCTGCTTTCCAGCTTACTTCAATATGGTTGTCTTCAAGTACAATGTAAACAAATTCTTGATTATCCGCCCCCTAAAGTAATTAACTTTGCAAAGTTCCTACTACTAAAGATTACTAGGATATTGTACAATTGACTACCATACACCCATTAACATTAATCCTCGAGTGGCTCCTGGTCATTGATAAGTGTTGAATGTTTTGTAAAATAAAAGTAAAGCAGCTGGCCTTGCATACCTCGATATATCTTATACAAATCATATATTTAGGTACTGTCCGAGCGTTGTCGACAATTATATAATGATGAAACAGAGTTAGAAAGAGATAATTCTCCTGGTTAATGAATCGAAGCATTTTGATATTTCAAGAACGCTGATATTTACAAAATAATAAACTGGAAAGTGTAATTGATACAAACTTTGTAAATTGTTTTTTTTTTTTTAGTATTCAGTCGAACAATAAATTTTGATTGTAAAGTTAAACTTACAGTTTTAATTTTCTTTCTCTATAATAAGCTCTACTCTCTATTGCGTATTGAGTTTGTTTTTAATTCGATTGGGATTACATTTTCTATATATAAATACTGTTATTTGTATTAGTTTGAAGTTTACCAGTGCGTATATCAGGGAAAAATACATCGCTTTGTTTTCATTATATATATATATATATATATATATATATATATATACACACACACATCTGTTTCCTCGAGTTTGACAGACTATGGATACCCAGTGAAAAAGTGCGTTCGCGTGAAATTTTAGTGGCAAGTGTTGCGCAATCTCAACCACACATCCCCTGAATTAATATTATAAATATCAGTGGCAAGTGTGACTGCAGGAACAATTGAAACAATGTCGAGATTAGCGGAGAGAAAATACAATGTCCAAACTCCTCAAATGACAATCCATCTGGTACTTGCAAGACTCACCCATGCTAAACATCGGAGATCTTAGGAGACCCGGTGTGATTATGGCGTGGGTGTAATATATATATATATATATATATATATATATATATATATATATATATATATATTACACCCAATATGTATTATATATATATATTCCTACTATGAATTCGTTTTTCTTTTTTGCGTATTGATATTCATATTAAAACTCCTCTTCTATTTATTCAAAAAGAAAATACAATTTTCTTAGATATGAGTTGTGGAATTGCATTCACTAGCAAAAGATCTAGCTAATTTTCATATTCTTTTAAACATTCATTTTTATTCCCTATTAGGGCTTTTTCGTTTTTCTTATGGGATGATCATCTTTAGTCAACTATTACGTGTAATTATATTCATGCAGATATTCTACATGCACTGAGACTAAAGCTGCTTTCAGGAACGCCAGCAGCCACTATAAAAGAGTAATAAAAAATGCAAGAGAGCTATATGTCCAGTCTGTTAAATCCAAAGTAGCTGATCAGCGGCTTGGTTCCCACCAGCTTTTGCAAATAACAAATAGGATCCTGAACAGAAGCGTGCGTGCTATCCCAACCATTATCAATGGACCAGAGGTAATCTCGTCAGCATCAGACAAGTCCGGACTATTTGCAAAGAACTTTGCAGCTAATTCTACCTCATGCGACGAAGGCCATCAACTCCACATTATTCCTCCAATAACACAGAACAAGCAAGGTAACATAAATATTTGTGCATGAGGTCGACAAGCTAAACAAGATCTTGATTCCAGTAAAGCAACTGGCCCTGACGGCATCCCAATTATAGTGTTAAAAAAGCTTCAACCAGAACTTGCTCCCGTACTTACGAAACTGTTTAAGCGCTGCCTTAAGGAGAAGTGCTTTCCGCCTCCCTGGAAAACCTCATCAGTATGCCCTGTATTTAAGAACTCAGGTGATAAGTCATCTCCCTCTCAGTGCTGACCAATAAGTCTCCTGTGTGTCATGAGTAAGTTGCTGGAATCCATATTAAATAGAGAAATAGTCAGCCACCTCAGCAAAAATAACCTTCTTAGTGACATGCAATATGGTTTCGGTTCTGTAAGATTAGTAAATCACTTGACAAAGGCTTCCTTTCTAGGGCAATTTCTCTTGACATATCAAAGGCCTTCGACTAGGTATGGCATAAAGGCCTACTTCACAAGATTTCCAGCTACGGCATAACTGGAAATGTTTTCTCAATCATTAAATCATTTGTTTCCAACAGGCTCATAAGTGTAGGTTGATGGTCAGAAATCAGAGACCCACAGTATTAATGCTGGAGTCCCTCAGTGGTCCATCCTGGGCCCAACTATTTTCCTGATCTACATCAAATATCTCCCTAAACACATACTTAAATCATTCGTTGACATCTATGCTGATGACACGACCATCTACGGCAAAACATCAAAGGCTGTAAATGACAAAGTTCTCTCTGATTCTCTCTCCTCTGATCTTGAGCGCGTAGTACAGTTGGGGAGGAGGTGAAATTTTACCTTTAATTCATCTAAAACCAAGCTCCTATCTTTACACCATCAACGCTCTGATCCACATGTGCCATCAATTGGGATGGATGGCTCTCGTCTGGGAGAGGCCCCGTGCTTTGACAAGCTTCTGGGTTTGACCTTTACTCCTGGTCTGAAATGGAACAGGCACATCAAGTCTGTTGCAAAGGTTGCTGGAAAGATGGTGGGATCCTTCTACCGCTCCAGAAGATATCTCAATACCGATGCAATTTTCTATCTATATAACAGCCAAGTAGGTCCAAGAATGGAATACTGCTGCCATATCTGGGCAAAATAACCTATCCTGCCTTGACAGAGTACAAAATAGACTTCGTGGCTTGGTGGGAGATGCCCTTTTTTTCTTCCCTGCAACCTCTCTCCCACAGAAGAGACTTTGCGAGCATATCCTTGTTTTATCGTTATTTCCATGGCAGGTGCTCGTCTGAGCTCCAATCTCTAATCCGCCCTCGCGAATCTTTTACGAAAAACACCCGTCTAGCTGAAACCACTGTCAAAAGTTTTCCCCACTCTTTATCTATGCCTAAATCAAAACGTAGATTCTATAAACAAAGCTTCTTTCTTAGAAATGCACGCCTGTGGAACTGTGCTGTCTGCCTGCTCCTCGCCTGCCTACAACCTGGATGTCTCCAAGTCCAACGTAAACAAATTCCTGATGAACCGCCCCTTTAAGTAGACATTTTTATTAAATCACCCGACTAACGTACTGTGCATGCAATAACCCTTATCCCTGAGTGGGTTCCGGGCCTTGATAAGTGGTAATCACATTGTAAAAAAAACAAAAAAAAACACACACACACACATCTCCAAACAACCGATTGGAAAACAACAAATATTCTTTTAAAAAGATTTCTTCAAAATCTTTTGATTCGGCATTAAAAAAAATTGAAAAGGGTTGATATGCTGTAAAACAAAAACAGCCAACGAAACACCCGGGCAACACGGAGCTGAAATGCTAGTATCTTTATAAAAGTTACAGTGTCTGGATGTGTGTCTCTCTCTGTCTGTCTGTTTACATTTTCCTGCGCAATAACTGTCTGGAAATTTGATGTACAGAGTACTGATATTGGGGAATATTAGGTTTTGTTGACCGTTTTCGGGCTGAAATTTGGCTTTTAAAGTGTCAAAGTTAAAGGAGTTTACCTTTGAGAACTCTACAACCCTCCGATAATTTTGGGTATAAACACTTGAAATTTTAAATGTAGGTTCCTTCGACATAAATCTAACTTAATAACTCTCAAATTTTCATAAAGGGTATTCAGAGATAGGGCAACCTTTTAATCGATTTGGGTCGAAAACTTCAGCTACCAATATAAAAATGTATGGATGTATGTTTGCATATCCGCCTTAAACTTTCGACAGAGACGACGAATATTCACAAGATCAGTATCGTTTTTAAGCTCGCGCTTCAGACGACAGATACCGAAATATTGGCTAAAAACATTGATTTCTTCACTCTCAAGTGGGCACTTTTCTACAGGGAGGTGTAGATTTTTCGCCGATATTTACGAATGTCGTCTCATCTTTTCGATTGTCTATCCTTAATTTAAACCTACGTCACTTCCGGTTTTTCCCATTCTTTTCCTCCCCCGTGGTAAGGGTTCGAGCATGCCTTCTGCTATCACTTTTTATTTTTGTTCAATAAAAACCTCTTAAAAACCCGAGTAACGCCCCGCACCCATCCTTATATATATATATATATATATATATATATATATATATATATATATATATATATATAAAAACTAACATTATAAAAAATAAACATAAATGCAAAAAAACACACACAATTACATCTAGGTTAAAAATAGGTCAAATAACTAGATATCTTCACTCCTTCTAAAATAGCACGCACAAAGGAAGGTAAACGGGGGTCTTTTTCCTGTAAGTGTCTGCCCAGTGGCTGATTAGGAAAGGAGCGGTGGAAACTAGGAATCCTGTTGGCTTAATAAAATCTCAATAGAATAAACATATATAACAACGCGAAACAACCACAACTCTTCGCATAAGCCTGTCGAATCCCAACATGGGGTGGAAATGCTAAACAAACAACCTTATACTATTCAGGATATTAAGCACTACGGATTAGGATTCCACTGCAAAACAAACAACTATATACTATGCAGGTTATTAAGCACTATGGATTATAATTTCAGGGCAAAACAAGCACCTATATAATATGCAGGGTATTAAGCAGTATGGATTATTATCTCATTGCAAAACAAACAACTATATACTATGCAGGGGATTTTGCACTATAGGTTATTTCAGTACTAAAGAAAGACCTATATTCTATGCAGAGTATTAAACACTATGCATTATGATTTCTGTGCAAAACAAAAACAACTAGATACTATGCAGTGTCTTAAACACTATGGATTATTACCTCAGTGAAAAACAAAAATAAATATATACTAGTTAGAGTATTAAGCACTATGGATTATCATTTCAGTGCAAAACAAGCAACTATATAATATGCAGCGTATTAAGCATTATGTATAAAACAACTACATATTATGCAGGGTATTAAGCACTATGGATTATAATTTCAGGGCAAAACAAGAAACTATAAAATATGCAGGGTATTAAGCACTATGGATTATAATTTCAGGGCGAAACCAGCAACTATATACTATGCAGGTTATTAACCATTATGTATTTTAATTTCAGGGGGAAAAAACAATATAATATGCAGGGTATTAAGCACTATGGATAATAATTTCAGTGCAAAATAAGCAACTATATAATATGCAGGGTTTTACACACTATGGATTATTATTTCAGTGCAAAGCAAATGTAATATGCAGGGTATTAAGCACTATGGATAATGATCTGTGTGCAAAAAAAAACCCAACTAGATACTATGCAGGGTCTTAAACACTATGGATTATTATTTCAGTGCAAAAAAAAAGCTGTATACTATGTAGAGTATTAAGCACTATGGGTTATGATTTCAGTGAAAAACATACAACTCTATACTATGCAGGGTATATAGCACTATGGATTAAGATTTTAGTATAAAACAAACAACTACACACTATGCACGGTATTAAGCACTATGGATTATGATTCACTGCAAAAACAAACAGCTATATACTATGCACGGTATTAAGCACTATGGATTATAATTTCAGTGCAAAAAACAACAACTATATACTATGCAGGTTATTAAGCACTATGGATTATGATTCCTTGGCAAAACAAACAACTGTATACTATGTAGAGTCTTTAGCGGCATAGATTATGATTCACTGGGTATAGAAACAACAGGGGAAAACAAATCACCATCCATTACAACATTGTTTTTAAACCAGGCTGCTATATCTAGGATCTGGAGACTGTCGGAATATTGATTCATTTACTTCTTATACACTACATGCTCCGTCTTGAATGTTACGCACGTTTCATTATGAGTCTATTTGGTATATTGAACATTAATAAATTAAGAGGCCTTTAGAATATTACGTAAACCATGTTCTGTTTCTAATAGACATTTTTATTTCTAAATCGTGTGTTACTGCGTGTTCTACCACTGATAGTGGACACTTTGGATTATAGCCACCAACGAAAGAATTTATATATCCTAGGTCGCGTTGTGTTTATATGCACAATCTTTTATGGGGGGGGGCTCTAAAGCACCGATATAATCATGCTGCCAATTAACATCGGAAAATCATTCAATTTGAAAAATATGTTTACATTTATGTAGAATTAAAAATTATATTTACATCTTAATCAGAGTTCACCCTGATAAAAAAAAAGTTCTAATAATCATAGTTACTCCACTTTTCTATAGAAATATGTAATGCAGTCTGGAGAAATGAATATTTTCGAACTGAATTAGAATTGAAGAAGTCAATTGCCACAATATGGAGATCGGATATTCTTCATCGAGCAAATACCATTTTTATTGATGCTATCGTAATCACTGAGGCAGGATTTTTTATTGCCAATCCCAGCTTTAATGTCCCTGCGTATAACACGCCGAAAAGACTTGTTCAAATGCTGGATTCCATCTCATGTTATTTTTGTGCTGTTTTGTTTTCCCCGATTTGAGACAGTCATTAAAATTTTAAAAGGAAGTATTTTTTTTTAATTGGATACTATAACCATTTGAAGAATTGTAGTTTTCATTACTGGTTCTACATATAAAAGAATGGAACAATCGCAAGTGGCATTCGACATGCAATTAAACCTTGCTGCTAGTATTAAGCCTTCCCTTTAAATGTGAGAGTTAATCCATTTTCTTTTATTATATTTGAAAAAATAACAGCTAAAATAATACCTGCATTTTTACGACGGAAATAAATATTTATAGCCTAAAATCACACTATACCTCTCAGTGTAGTGAAAAAAAAAACACATCTTAATGAAATATAAAATAATCCATAAAAGAAAACCATAACCATGCAAGCTAAAAGTTGAATTTATGCATTACAGTAAAATCCTGGATTACGTTGGCCATAGGAAATGTTTTTTCCATGTAACTATGTACAATACGATTTCCCGGCCCTTAGTTACGGTATTTGCCTCGCTTTACGGTGTTATTTATAATGTTATTTGATTATATACATGTCTATTATATACCGTACTGTACTTTGTTACTAATTTTCAATGGCGTATCCCGGAGCTCTACTGTAGTTAGGACAAGCTTGCTGGCCGGTCGACGTTGCCAGATCGCCCAATACACCTAAACATGTTTTATTTATGCTATTTGTCGTCTAAATGGTCCAGCCTAAAAATGATACTGATCTTCGGAAAATTCGTCGTCTCTGTCGAAAGTTTAAGGCAGACATACAAACATACATACATTTATATATTGGTAGCTCAAATTTTCGACCCAAACCGATAAAAAGTCTTGCCCTTCCTCTGAATACCCTTTATGTAAAATTTTAAATGTTTAGACCAGAAGTTGTCTGAGTAATTTGGTAGATACCGCAGAGGTCATTTTTTTTTACTTTGCCCCTTTATTATGACCCCTAAAAATTTAGAGTTATGACCCCTGTACGGACAAATTTTTGGCCGAAAACGGATTACAAAGATTTTCCTAAATCTCACTACCCTATATATCAAATTTCGAGTCTTCGGTGTAGCTAAATTACCGTATATATTTTAATGACCTAGCTCTATCTATGTATTAAGCACAGTTGAAGTAAATAGTGACATTTACACAAAATTATATGGCCGTATATTAATTTATGGTATTAAATGAAGTAATAATACACACCCACACCCACCCACATATATATATATACACACACACATATATATATATACACATATATACACATACGCACATATATATATATACATATACATTGCTCTTACTCTTGTTTTCTTCTCTATAATTTATAATCATTTAGATTTTAAATGTCATAAGAAGTTTCTATCATTTACTGTAATCAGCATCTTCATTATTGACATGATAATATAATAAAGTTCAAATCAAACTTTATTATTTTTATTTTCCTGCTATTTCTCTTATATTTCCCGTTTCATTGTTTTTAACCCTCATTAAATCTCTGCAAACTGCCACTAAATGTTTTTTGATGCAAGTATTATTAATTTTATATTTTCAGTTTCTTTAAATGAATTAATGTGAATATTTTTGTATAATTTGCAACCCCCTTCTTTATTTTGAGAAGAATTGTATTCTTCGAAACTCCCTGGAATAAGTTTTCCGTGTTTACTTGTACTCCATGTCTGATAATCAAAATTGTGTATACTTCTATTACAAGTTTATGTTTTTTGCGAACATTTAAATAAATTTTACATTCCAAAATATTATATATATATATGTGTGTGTGTGTGTGTGTGTGTGTGTGTGTGTGTGTGTGTGTGTGTGTGTGTGGAGAGGGGCGTGTGTGTGCCTATGGGATGTGGACGGGCCCTCCTCTGCATACACGTTTTTTTAATAGTAGCTTTTTGAGAACAGGTTGTACATATGTATACAAGGATATTATTTTCTAATTTAGTCTTTCCAAATACGTGTTTTCTACTACTGTAAATCCGTTATTAAAAAATGTAAAGTCTGTGGTGTATATGGTTAGAAAAGAAGAAAAAAAAAGAAACGTACCGAACGTATCTGCATCGTTCTTTGGGAAAGAAGAAGGAAAGGATTGCCAGCGCATTTGTATACGCGAAGGGCATCTTGGGAAGCCAGAGCATGATAGGAGAAGCTATTTTTCCTGTCTCTTTCTTTTCTTCTAGATAGGAGGATATAAAAGCAGGGGAAAATTTCCTGGGGGGGCAGAGAGAAAAGAGTCGTGAACATCTCTTGAAAAGAATTTTGTATTGCTGATGTTCGGATTGTGCGGTGTGACATTGGTGGCGAGAGGCCAGGTGTGGTCGATTGGAAAAGAAGAGGGCAGAAACGTGTTGTTGTCGAGAGAGTGACTAACTCCTTTCCGAACCCCATAACCGAATCCTGATTATAACCCTAGAAACTCAAATTCGATGTTTATTTTTATTATTTTATTAATCATTTTTTTTACCTTTCGTGGTAGACCGTTGGGATACTGAATGTACAATTTGTTTGTTCTAGAGTGTGCATTTTTTACCTGAAAACTACTATCGCAATAAAAAAAGTAATCGAACTCTCTTCATGCATTTTTTTAAAGACACGAATTCAACAATTCCTAAAGCGTGTTTCATGATGAATTCGAACACTATTTATATAAAGAAACATTCTTATATCAATTGACTGATAGCTACTTATCCTGAATATCTCTGTCGAAAATATAATTTTTAAATTCATTCGATTTTACGACAGTCCAAACAATATTCTTTAAAAGAAATCTTAGTTTCTATTAAAATGAAACGACTTTCGCCTCCAAGCATGATTTTCAAACGATTGGTTTTATATTTTCTTTCGAATATATATATATCAATCGCATTAGATAGTAGTCTCATAGGATTTGAAATGCGTAATTGGTAAGCCTATTTAAATGCAATCAGGAGTGTGCTTATCTTATAATTAGCATAATTAATCAATATCTTTATGGAATTGATAATTTTAAATAAAATAACTATGGATATAAATAAAAACAAGAAAAACGCCAAGCCATTTCATAGGGTATAGCATAAATGCCGACCTCACAAGATCTTCAGGTACTATATAGCTGGAAATATCTTGTCAATTATTAAACCATTTCTCTCTGATAGGTTCATAAGTGTGGTGGTCGGTGGTCAGAAACTAGAAGCTCACAGGATTAATACTTCAGTCCCACAGAGATTCATCCTCGGCCCAACTCTCTTCCTGACGTACACCAATAACATTCTAGATCAGATCCTCAGATAATTCGTAGACACTTATGCTGATGACAATTCCATCTATGGTAACACATCAAAGCCGTAAACGACTATATTGTATGATTCTCTCTCCTCTGATCTTAAAGACGTGATAGAATGGGACAAGAAGTGGTTCATTATTTTAAATTCATCTAAAACAAATCTTCTATCGTTTTATCAATGTTCTGATACCCATCTGCTGCAATTGAAATTAATAACTCTCGTCTTGGGGAGTGTCCATGTTTTGACAAGCTTCTGGGCTTGACCTTTACACCTGATCTTAAAGGGAACACGTACAGTAAAACCATTGCGAAGGTCGCTGAAAAAAATGGTGGGATCCTTCTATCGATCTAGTGTATATCTCAGTGTTGATGTAATTTTCTACCTATATAAGAGCTAGTTAAGTCCAATAACGAAGTACTATTGCCAGATCCTGGCAGGAGTTACTAGAAAGATCTGGTCATGTCCTTTTATCTTCCATGCATTCTCTTTCTCACATAAGAGACGCGGCGAATCAGTCTTCGCGTTAACGTTATTTTCATGGCAAGTACTTGTCTGAGCTCTAATCTATGTTAAACTTTCGCAAGAAACGCTCGTCCAACTGAAAACACTATCAATAAATCTATTTATCAACGCCTAAACCTAAACGTAGATTCCATGAACAAAGCTATTTACTTAGAACTACTCATCTGTGGAACTCTCTCCCGTTTGCCTGCTTTCCAGTTGACTACAATTTGGTCGTGTTCAAGTCTAACGTAAACAAGTTCTTGATGAGCTGTTTCCCTTAAGTAATGTAATTCATCAAATTTCCACTAGTAACGATTACTACAGTATTGCCCCTTTAACCTTTATACTCTAGTGGCCTCTGAGCCTTGATGGGCGGTGAATCATTGTAAAAAAAGGTATTTGTACTGTGTAATTTCAGACATAAAATAAAATAAATCACATTTCATTTTATTAGAGAATCTAGGAGATCTGGTTTTATTTCTCAAGAACAAACATGGTCGTATATGCACATAATTTCAAAAACTTATTTGCGTTCAAATTTAGATTTAAATTTGATCGATATTTTTTACGGATAATTACCTCTCGGTATATTCCACTCGCAAACGTGACTGAAGTATTTGTTTGAATTGAGGCCAACAGTTTGCGTTCCGATGGTAATTTAGATATTCGTCCGATGGCAATTTTTCTCTCTTCTTAATGAATAGCTTCACTGAGCATGCGTGTCTTCTGAGTAGTTTTTTACTGCAAAATCCTCCATTTTGTTTTGAAGACATTTTTTTTTTAATTTGATGTTGAAACAATATTGCGCTATTTGTTTATGTAGTTTGTGGCTCCCTCGTGACAACAGTGGAATGACTTGTTAAATTACTTGGTAAAAATTCTCACTAACAAAAGTTTCAATATATATATATATATATATATATATATATATATATATATATATACATATATATATATATCTTGATATACATCTCTCTCTCTCATATATATATATATATATATATATATATATATATATATATATATATATAGTAATTTATAAAATATATATGGCGATTAAGCTACACTGGATATTCGGCGTTTCATCCACTCTAGGACTCCTCAGGCTTATGCGCGAATTCTGTGGTTGTTTATCGTTTTTATATGCTCCTCTTCTATTGAGATTTTAGTTAGCCAATCAAAATCCTAGAGTGGATGAAACGCCGAATATTCAGTGTAGCTTAATTGCTATATATATATATATATATATATATATAT
>NW_027633903.1:0-25555 GCF_053919585.1 Euprymna scolopes
ATCCTCCCTAATATAAGAAATGGTGTGCAGATACCTATGCAATTAGTTTTTGAAGTAGATTATTTGTGTGTATAGACAGAAAAGGCCGTCCAGTGGAAATTTTGGTTGAATATTTTCAGCCAAGGTCTTTTTCTTAACAATAATTGAATGTCGGCTACTATTTACATACTATAATTGAATTTTACAAATATTTTGATACGAAAACGTGCGGATAAACGTTCTAAACTTGTATACATTTCTGTTCCGTTTACTAGTTTTTTTTTCATGATTATTCTCGCGAATAAAAAAAAACATGACATGTTCAGTTAGAGAAAGGCAACCAATACGCTTAATAGATTTGATAAAAAATAATTATTCAAAAATTGACGTATTGTTTGTCGGAGAATAAAGAATTTATGAAGAATAATATTCTTCCTTACGCTTGATTTACAAATCATTAAAATTAATGAACTTCGTTTTTAGTAGTTGAATTAGCATTCGTCCGGAAGGTCGACTGCAGTGTATATTGGTCGTGTCGATCGGCTTGTCTGAAATAATGTGGACGAATTTGAATATTCTTATATTTTTTACTCTTGCTTAAAAGGTCGAATATTACAGTTATAAAAATATCCGCTTATTTGACGTTTCTGCACTTTTGAGATTATTCGTATTATTTGGATTTATACAAGAAGTTTACTCATATTGGCAATCAAAAAAAGAACGGTAGAACGGGTGAATCCTTATAACACGTATCCGCGTTGTTGGTTATCATATATACTTTATCCGTCTTTGTTTCATGTTAGTTAGTTCGTACGTTACGCGTAAAAATATCAAATACAAGTTTTGATAGCCAACCTTATTGTAAAAAGCAATGCTCGCGCAATTTTGCTTTGAAAGGTCCAATCAATGAACCCGGCCAGGAATATAAGAGTAATTTTTTTGAATGCGAACGCGTTGTCGAAAATCATTTTAATAATAAATGATTATTGTTGAAATGGTGTCCGAAATGAACTTGTACTAATTTCGATTTGCAGCGGTTTTTCACCGAGGAAAGTAACTGATACCGTTCGAAAAAGAAGCAAAAAAGAAAAACATTGTTTACCAAGAGGTGTTCGACTGAAGTAGTAAATTAACCATTGTGTCTGCGATTTTATTATTTATATTGGACGATAAATCAAAATTTTCTTTTCATTTACTTTGAAAATAAAATTGTGTTACATCGTTCAATACATTCAAAAGATCACTTTAATACTGCTAATATTTATTGTTTTTTGATAGGCCGGCAAAAGAAGGGTGGGTCTGTAAATTAACACTTGCTTTAAATTTTGCACAAACATTAAATATGATCCGAGAAAAATGTAACAGAACGGATTGTCCGAAAAAACGTCAGTCCCCCCATGGATGCCTTTCGGGTTAAAACGGCTAAAATTGACACTATTGTGCTTATTAAAAAAAATGATTGCTTTCATTTTTATAAAACTTTCTGAAAAGTTGTAACTAACTGATTTCTATATGATTTTGTTTGTCTATACTTCGTGATAACTCTTGGGTGTGCCCCAGGGGCTCTTTTAGGGCTAATAAAAACACTAAAGTTTTGGTACAGTTTTACTATATTTGCCCAAATTTTCTGTGTATTTTTATTTAGCAGTTATACATGATGCTGAACTCAAATTTAGTTATTTTAAGTCCTTGAGGACTTTGGGGGCTAAAAGGGGGAAGATGATGGGCTTAGTCATTTCTTTTTGCATATGTTAAGAACTAAAGCTATACTATTTGCTCAACATGTACTCATGTTTAGGCCTAAAACTGAAGCGTTTGTTCATTCCCATCAGGATTTGATGTCTCCTGGGGCCTTTAGGGACTAAATGGGATGGGGAATGCTGAACTTAGTCATTTTTCATGCCTCGTACATTGTGCATTCACGGGGGGCCATGCATGCTTCACTTATTCCCATTAGGCTCTGTTCTATATTTAAAAAAAACAATGTCCACTATTTTCATGGAAATGTCATACAACGCACATTTGCTGCGTATTTGTGTTTTTGTCCAAACATTCAGTTTTGCGTTATTCAGAAAAATATCAGCACTATCCAGACACACATTTTAAATTAGATATATTTCTCATCCACTAGAATTTCGGCAGGTGCTGCTGGTAAAAAATATTTTGAGAAACACATTTTATTCTTTGTAGTGTATAAAGCATTATGAGTATTTGATGATTTTCGAATTTACATCAAGGTTTTCAGTTTCCGCAATGCCCTTGGTTGTTTATTGCTTACGATTAATTAATCTTGATAAAATAATGTATTATTTTACAACTATGAAACTTTATCTTAGAAAATGTTATTTTTTAGTCATCTTTTCTGAGCAAATATGCGAGAATTGACCTCATTTCGCTACAACTATATGTATGATTTTAAAAATCACATGTATTGGCCATGGAAGCCATATCTGAAATTGAACACTTTTTACTGATCAAATTAAAACATTACTAAACCATGTGAACTCGATTCGTCCAAGTATACATTTCACCATGGGGGAAAAACATAACAATAAATTAGCGTTCCTAGATGTGCTATTAACCCGCACTGGCCAGGGGATTACGTTATCTGTATACCGAATATCAACTTTCAGTTGACAGTACTTAAACTTAAACTCCCACTATCCATATACTGTAAAGAATGGACTCGTCTGTTGCCTGCAATATCGAGAAAAAACAATATGTAATAACAGCAGTGCATATCAAGAGGAGATAGTCAATTTAGAAGAAACCGTCCATCGAAATAACTATCCAAAGCTCATGATATCATCTCTAAGAAATCAGGGCCAGGAACAAGGCACACCACTCAGAAACTCGCCACAAACGTGAAACGTGTCGTCCACTACGGTAAGAAAAACATCGAAAGCCGTAGTACATTGAGAGACTTAAAAGGCAGGTATAGCTGAACATATCTGGAAGGAAAATGGAAAACATCTAAGATTATGGAACGAAATAAAAAGTATAGAAAGAGAAGAACGGTTGAGAGTAAGACCACTGAAGAAAGCAGCACATATGCTGAGGAGTAACTAATTGCTAAGTAGACCTAGTATAGAATTTAATATGGTATGGGAACCATCTATTATATAAATTACCTGTCTGTGTGTATGTATGCATACGCGTTGGACCGTAACGAAACGGGTATCGTTTTTAACAAGTACCGTTTTTTTTATGACAAAAACAACAATTCCTCCAGCCTCAACTGGGCTTCATTATTTTTCCTCGACATTTTCGCAAGCCATCATTTCCGTTGGATTGACTAGCATTCATTCCAACGCTCGCAACTACCGGTTTCGCCATGGACGTATCGACTAGGACGTTACGTTTTTATTAATCTTTTTTTTTCTCTTTCGTTTTACGGGTTCGAGCCTACCTGCGTACTACACCATTCAATTTAAACATGTCCCTTCACACGGGCTTCACACGCTACTACCACTTTTTTTGATACCTCCAAGGAGGGTCCGCTTTTTTCATCGACCTTTTTCGCAAACCATCGTCTCTGGCTAGGCTTAATTTCAACGCTCTTGACTTCCGATTTAACCATGAACACTTCAGCTAAGCGTCACATTTTTTTTATCATTCGCATTACGGGTTCAAACCTGCCTTCCTACTACAACTTTTTTTAACAACGCCTCTCTCAACCCGGGCTTCCTTACAGTTAATTTTATCCAATGCTGCTACTACCACTTTTTCCAGGGTTCATTACGAATCATCTTCACACACAAAAGCAACTCCAGATACAACCGCTAGTTAATTATAAACAATAGATTATATGTACAAGTAATAAATGAAAACTTTAATATATATATATACATATATATATATATATATATATATATATATATATATATATATATATAGAGAGAGAGAGAGAGAGAGAGAGAGAGAGAGAGAGAGAGGAGAGAGAGTGAGAGAGATAGATAGGTTGACGTTAATATATAGAAATAGTTATTTATAAATAGAGATATTTATATCTAGAAATAAAAATAGATTAACGCTCCCAAAATTCGTCTGCGAATTGTCCACAAGCCCCCGTGGCACAGTGCAATAATCAAGTGTAAAAAAGTGATATTCTCATGAAGTTTGAAGGTTCAATCTTCAGTGTTGGCGACCGAAAAATTACAATTGCGAATTACTTAGGACCTCTATCCAATCATTGCTGAAGGAACAACAGCACGCTACTCTCGTTCGAATTTCCGTTAATTCTCGAGTCCGACAAGATACACCTCAGGAAGTTCGGAGATAACATCGACCGAAACGTTGTGAAAATCACACTCACGATGAGTCCGATGAATCTCATTAATACGAATCTTCAAATAAGTCTTACATTTTCATTATTAATTGGAAATTAATGTATTAAATAAAGAAGGGGTTTTTGCTATGCATATACTAACGATTTCATATATTTATAAACATATGATAAATATAAAGGCAAAAAATTGATCTACTGCTTGCGGGCGAACGTGTTTGTTATTATTGTGCTTGTCCACCAAAGTTGAGTCATTGTATTTCGTAAATAGACTTTACTTTATAAGTAAAAAGGCGTTTGCTTGTGTGCGTGTATCTGTCTGTAATTGAAAGTCCGTCTCCTATCGTCTGAGCAGATTTAAAAAAAACATCACATATATGTACCTCATGTGTGGAGGAGTATTCTTGATAGTAGTGCACTTACTAATACATGTTAAAATAATAATGTTATTATTAAGAAGCTATTCTTAACATATAGTGGGGTGTATTTTAACCTTCCAATTTTATAAAAACAGATATCATTAGCACCGTATTCTTACAAAGGGTTAGTATCAGACTGTCTCTGATAACTTTCAAAAATCGATAAGCGATAACATACGATTGAAGCAAGAACAGATAGCATTGCACAAAAGAAACACCTTTATACAGTTAAAAGTGCATTTCTGAACATTTATCACGCACAAACAGAATGGTCCGGCGTATAAAATCAACAGTTGGTTCTTTGTTAAGACAAACTTGAAAAAGACATATTAAATGTGAAGACATGTAAAGCGTGAAGCCATGTAAAGCTTCCAATGCATCGGAATGCATCTCCCGACGATTGTAAGCAACCATTCGATTTCATTTAAAATGTATGATTTCACCGATTTCGATCACAAATAAGTATTCAAAGTGTTAAATATTCGTTGACTCTATTTCTTGGGCTCCTGTTTTATATTCTAGTCCCTTTTTGTTGTTCTTAAATACCTTCGAAAAAGGAAATACGGTAGCAATTTCAATTAAGTGTCTCTCCATCACACACACACCCTTCCAAAACTTGGTTCCTGACATTCAATGCAGTAGAAAAAAGCTACAAATGGCTAAAAACATGTTTATGACTGTGGCGTTGTGTTGAGTAGATATTTCCACAATTCCCAAGGCAGTGGCAGTTTAATGTGGCGGACTGGATAAATTGTATTAAACCCTCAAATTAGACTCTGACATGGTGAAGCTGGTAGTATTATGTAGGTGAAAGTCACGAATAAATTTAGTCTATGCTCTCGATGTTTTTTATCTGATTATGACGGTTGTGGTGATCACCTAGTAGTATTCAGCGGTGACTATCTTCAATTCCAAGCGCGCACTGACCTTGCGGATAAATGTGTTACAAGATATCACAGGCTTATAGTGTGCTTCCTTTGTTTAAAGTTCTGTGAAAAACAGAAAAACGGAATCACTTTTTGTTCACTTGACAAGCAGACGCTTTAATTTGTTCATAAAGCAGGCATAGCTACGACGTCCGACTACATTGAATCACGAAAACGAAGATAGCAAAAAACGGAAAACAAAAACCAACTTTACTCACATTCGTGGTAGATCCACCTTTCTCCGCTCAATTGCGAAAGCTGGAAATAATATAATCTGAATCCCAAATACAGCGTTTAATAGAAGTAATGATTACAGTGTATCACCAGATCAGCAAACAACATCTTGATTCAGGCTGAATTCCTATTTTTTGGATACGACAAACCTTCAATTGACAGCTCTATTTTCTTAAATTGCATGTTATTTTGTATTTAGTTTGGTCAAGCAATTCATCATAAGACAGCGACACCCAAGCAGCATTTGCAAATATGCTGATTTACTTTGCAGATCGTTTTGAAAAAGTTGATGAATAGATAAATATACGAGACAGACTTGTCAACAACCTACACTGTTTGTGCGATTTGACCTCATTAGATAATTTTCTATGAAGATATGTATAGTCTCGTGCCTTCGTTGATAAATTAGACTCAATAGACAACCAGGGAGAGAACATTCGATGTGTTAATGCCAAAGTAGAGGCTAATTTAATGCGTAAGGTTTGTGGAAATGTGGCTTCTAGATAAAGACCTATACCCGCGCTGTAAGGGCTATATATCTAAAATTATGTTTAAATTCCAAATGCCTAAAATTTAATTTTTACATATACCACATATTTATATGGTGATAATATTTTCATTTGATTTGTTTTTATTTAAATTTGCCGCTTCTAAAACGAACACCATTTATAAAGTTTCGAATAGCATATTATTGTAATTTTCTGTTCTTACTGGTAACAAAATGTAAGGAATACTAGGACAGACATATACATAATCGATACCAAAAAGTTGTTATTGCTTAGAAATACTTGTAATATAATATTATCATATTCTTCGTAATCATCTTCCTTACAAATGCAGTCAATTCCGCTGTCCACATCATATTTTCTTTTTACGATTAGTCATCGATCAGTGATATAATTCTAAAATCCTTTAACACATTTTTAAATAAGTATACGTATAAATGCAATCAAGCAACTGTTAATAGTCTCTATTTTCGTACGCACCATGAACTCATCAAAACAATCGCAATCTAATTCCAAATAAGACACTTACCTGCACAGATGATGTATATCTTTCATAATCTACGCTACAATATTTAAGTATAAACCTGTTGGTGCCACAACTTAATTAATTAATGCAGTTAAATGATAAGTTAGCAGTAAATTATGACCGAGTTTTGTCTGTTTTACGACATACCGATTCTTTTCATTTATTTTATCCTAAAACTCAATATAATGTAACGGAAAATTATAGGTCAACATTAAAACAATTGCGTAGCGTGTATTCAAACGTATTTTCTTATTAGATGTTATTCTATGACGTTTTGGCCGATGTTACCTCCAACTTCCTTATATCGAACTCGTAACTTTTACATAATTTTCAACATAACCCATTATTTAATCTATGTGAGAAAGTTGATCGAGTTCTTATTCTATTGGTAGTTTTAAATTTCTTCAGTAGTTTGTATTCATATCGTCACTGTCACTCGTACTGAAGATTGAACCTTCAACTTTCAGAACACTGTCAATTTGAACTTAGTATTGATTAGAAATTAATTCATTGCGTGGCGAGTCTTTACTTTAAATTTGTACTCGATCATTGATGACAGGAATAGAAAACGATATCCGTGTAAACGAAAGTAAACTATCTTTCGAAACTCCGTACAGATTCCCGATTGGACAAAAGTATGCATTAGTCGACAGGATGCATCTAAAAAAACAAGTAGTTACGCTGTAAGAATAATATTCAAGATGAAACGAGTCGTACGAAAAATCGAAGTAACATGAACTCAATAGATTATGCAAATAATCCTGTGTATACAAATCACTGAACACAAGTTGTTATTTATCTAAAATTATAGTTAGTATTTGAAGCTAATTGAGACTATGCTAATTACTAATAATATCAATACCAAACTCGTAAAAACCATCGAGCCATAAAAAATACATCGAGCCATATTTATCTTTTATCTCGAAAATATATAAAATATCATACATTCTTTAGTTCTTCTAAAAAATATCGCGTTAAGATGAAGCCATTATGTCGACGTCAGAAATTCTGAATGTTTAATGATGTAGTAAAACGAAATATGAAGAGGGAAAAGGAGTTGAGTCACGTGATCGTTGTTAGTCGAGGTGATTAGTGAAATGCTGCGCTGGCCAGAGGGAGAAGACATTAGTGGGAACAGCGGGAGTCTCTAATCTTGGAGATTCTCTTGCTGAAGCTTTTTCAAGGTATAAAGAATCCTTTGTCCTCAAACCCCTGAGGAGCTTACAGATCGTTAACAATATACTTTTAATGTTGCTTGCGTTGTTATGACGACACCGATGTCAACGAAAATGATAAAGAGAAATAGCGAGCGAGAAAGATAAGGAGAGAGAGGGAGTAGAAAAAAAAGCAAGAAGGGAGACAGAGATTTGCTCTTTTTCAATGATTTATTAAAATTCCACGAACGTAGTCAACCTTTCCGTAGTATTTTTTTTCTGACTGACTGAAGAAACGAATTACTATTCACTATTTTGGTATTAGGAACAATGGAGAAAAACGTCTACTAAACTGAATAGGTCAATTAATATGGATAATTTAAAGAATTTTGCTGTGAACTCCATCTTACAAACTATGCCATTTATCTTTCTATATCTAAGTTTCTCTTTATATCTGAATGTATGTCCCATATATATTCTGACATAAACAACACGATTATGCAAGGGAAACGTCGTTTATACCAATCAAGGTGAATAATTAACTATTATTTACATCACTGTTGTAAAAAGTTAGCAGAAGGTAAGGAGAAAAAGAAAGGGTAAACAGATCAAACGAACAGAGATCTTACCGGGTGTGTGTCGGGCGAGGTTGGGCAAAAGAGAGAGAGAGAGAGGGGGAGAGAGAGAGAAATCAAGATGGCGCCCATAGTTTTGGAAGGTGTGCTTTGGTGGAAGTCACGCGAAATCACGTGAAATCACGTGGGAGACGTGTATAAAAGGAGGTGACAAGTTAAGTCGGCGAGAGACAGACATACGAAGGTTGGAGTCAGTGATGTTCTCAAACCCGGCGGTTGTTCGCTTGCAAAGACGAATTCATTTTTTAAATTTAATTTTGTTGTCCTAAACCAGGTCCACTTCAATAACATGATTGTGTGTCAAGTAAGAAAGCAATGACAACAATGTTTAGGGCATCTAAGCTTATGAAGTGAGTATATTAAGACAGTCGAATTATGGAAACACGAGTGTATATTGTGGACAGTTGACGGGAAAACATTTACACAACCTAAATGTTAAAACATGGTGAGATATTTACATTAATATAAAGGACTTTATCCACATGAACTGTTTGAGTGTAAAAGAACTGAGTGGTATTACTTTCGTTAAATGTAACGCATGATGAGAAAGGAATATCAAATGAATATGTATCTTTCTTTGCATATCGAGTTGAATTCATATAATAATAATTCCTGACAACAAGTATTGTTCATGAGTATACGTTGGTCAGTACAGTGTAAATAGAAGTGAAAGTGTCACGCAAGACTTTAAAAGAGAAAGGGTAATAAAACATGAAACCTATTCACTTACCTCCGAAGAAATGATATTGATCCTCTCGGAATAAAATTAAGTAAACATCAATGCATCTACAGTAATATATAAAAAAATAAGTTTGAGATTATAAAATGCAGACGGACACATAGAACCGTATGTACAATAATTGTTAAACATAAACGTAATAATTTTAAAGTGTTCGACAATCAGGGAAAAATTAATAAAATTTAGGAATTGGAAATACAATATGATACATAGCAGATCAAAAAGTAATATATACAATAAAAATAAGACTATGTTAAAATCGATAATATATCTATTTTTTACATGGGGGTCACCACTTACTCAGGCCCTGAGGCCACTCAGGGAAAGGGTTATTGCGTGTACAGTAATCAATGAGATAGTATTGTAGTAATCATGAGTAATGAAGATTTGATCGAGTGTCTTACTTAAGAGGGGGTTTTCAGGAATTTCTTTATATTGGTTTTTGAAGACATCCAAGTTGTAGTCAGGTGGGAAACAAGCGAACGGAAGAGAATTCCACAATCGTGCACTTCTGAGAAAGAAGCTCTGCTCATGGAATCTACGTTTTGATTTAGGTACAGATAAAGAGTGGGAAAAATTATTGACAATAGTTTCACCCAGACGAGTGTTTCTCGTGAAAGATTGACGAGGGGGGGGGGAGATTGGAGCTCAGACGAGCACTTGCCATGAAAATAACGATCAAACATACAGGCTCGCAACATCTCTTCTGTGGGAGAGAGGATTTAGGGAAGGAAAAAGGGAACCCCCACTAAGCCACGAAGTCTATTTTGTACTCTGTCAAGGCAGGATAGGCTGTTTTAGTAGCTCCTGTCCAGAGATAGCAGCTGTATTCCATCCTTGAACATACTTGGTTTTTAAAGGATAGAGAATTGCATCATTGGTGAGATCTCTTTTGGAGCGGTAGAAGGATCCCACCATTTTCCCAGCGATCATGGCAACAGACGTGATGTACGTGTTCCATTTCAGATCAGGAGTGAAGGTCAAACCCAGGAGCTTGTCAAAACCTGGGGCTCCTCCTAGACGTCGGCCATCCATTTCAATTGCTGCCAGATGGGAATCAGATCGTTGATGATGTAAAGATAGAAAGTTGGTTTTAGATGCATTAAAGGTAACTAGCAACGTCTTCCCCCACTGAACCACTCGTTCGAGATCAGAGGAGAGAGAATCAGAGAGAACTTTGTCATTTACGGCCTTTGATGTGTTGCTGTAGATGGTCGTGTCATCAGCATAGATGTAAACAAATGATTTAAGTATGCGTTTTGGGAGATCATTTATGTAGATCAGGAAGAGAGTTGGGCCCAGGATTGACCCCTGGGGGACTCCAGCATTGATTCACTGGACCTCTGATTTCTGCCCATCAACCACTACTCTTATGCACCTATCAGAGAGAAATGATTTAATGATTGAGTAAACATTTCCAGTAATACCTTAGATGGAAATCTTGTGGAGTAGGCCCTTATGCCATATCTTATCGAAAACCTTCGATATGTCAAGAGACATTGCCCTGGAAAGGAAACCTTTGTCAAGAGATTTACTAATCCTATGTTATATAACCGTTAGCACATCTGCGGAAGATCTTGCAGAGCGGAAACCATATTGCATGTCACTAAGAAGGTTATTTCTGCTGAGGTGGTTGAGTACTTGTTTATTTAATATGGATTCCAACAACTTACTCATGACACACAGGAGACTTATTGGTCTGTATTGAGAGGGAGATGACTTTTCACCTGAATTCTTAAATCCTGTGAATATTAATGAGGTTTTCCAGGATGTTGGAAAGCACTACTCCTTAAGACAACACTTAAACAGTTTTGTAAGTATGGGAGCATGTTCTGGTTCGAGCTTTTTCAGCACCATAACTGGAATGCCGTCAGGGCCAGTTGCTTTACTGGAATCAAGGTTCTTGATTAGCTTGTCGACCTCACGCACATATATTTGTATGTTGCATAGTGTGTTGTCTGTTATAGGAGGAAATACAGTGAGTTGATGGTCATTGTCGCATTGGGTAGAATTAGCTGCAAAGTTCTTGGCAAATAGTCTGGCCTTGTCGGATGCTGACGAGATGACCTCAGGTCCATTGCTGATAGTTGGGATAGAACGCACACTTCTGTGTTAAGATCCTTTTTGCTATTTGCCAGAAATGGTGGGAACCAAGCCGCTGCTCAGCTATTTGGATTTAACAGGCTGAGCATATAGCTCTCTTGCATGATTTATTACTCTGTTACAGTGGTTTCTGGCAGTTCTTAAAGCATGTTTGGTCTCAGTACATTTATTTCGTTGGTAGCTATGGAAAAAGTGATTTCTGTGCGCGATGCCAGCTGCACATTCAGGGGAGACCCATGATTGGCTGTTAGGTTTTGATGGAATTTTCTGGATAGTATGAATCGGTCTATGTCTACAATTAACAATTCGGTCAGGTCTGATACTATAGAGGACACTTCCTTTTTAAACATGGAATGCAGAAGTAGATCAGATATGAATGTACGGAAGCTATTCCAGTCAGCCATAGTGTATCAATATACTGTACGATGAAGAGGTACGTCTGGGGACTTATTACATTTCATTTTTATCTTAACTGCTACAACAGAGTGGTCAGATGATCATAGAGCAGATAGAACGGAACATGAACTCATCTCAGGGGAAGTTGTGAGGAAAAGGTATTGAAGGCTTGCATATTGACCGGGTTTATCGGGCACACGGGTGGGTTCGTGAACAATCTGAGTGAGCTCATAGGCAATGTCATAATCATGACAAAACCTACTTTAGTCATCTACCAAGTTATTAATGTGTCCTCACGGTATATAATTAATATATGTAAAAAGGTAGTATTTATTATGCAGCATATGATAGTAAGATTAATATACAAAGTGGATATAAGCATGGGGTATTTTTTATTGTGGATTAAAGGTTCTTAGAAAAGTTTTCTATCGAAATATCTCGATAAATATCGATAATCGATTATCGAAAAATGTCCGAAGAAAGAAGGAACAGCAGATTTTATCAAAAGTTTACGCCTGACATAGCCTAATATCACAGATGCATAAAGACGTTGTATTATTTCACAAGCAAAATGGCCCGGCAAATATAATCAACAGTATATTATTTAATATAACGGGAGCGCGTCCGACATGTTTTTTCAGCCCAATTGAACAATGTTACATGTAGTTTGCATTATAAACTTTAATTAATGCAATTATAACAGCACAACTAGAAAGCCGCGATTTCAATTCATTATTACGATGTGTTCCAAATTAAAGCAAGCAATTGAACGGTTTGAATAAAAATGGGTGATTTCACTGATTTCGATAAAAATAAAATATGCGAGAGTAGGACCTCGCCGAATACCAGGCAAAATTCGGCCTAACTCTAGTGCATATATATATATATATATATATATATATATATATATATATATATATATATATATATATATATATATACACACATATATATATATATATATATATATATATATATATATATATATATATATAAAAGGACTGCAGAAATTCCTTACTGCACCAAGGTAACGTAGATTTACAACAAGTCTGCAACCTAAAAATTAAGTACATCTAGCCTAATAGTAATTATTTTCTGTAGCTTAGGAACACAATTAAATACACACCCATTCGTGATAATAAAATGTTACATTGAATCCGCCGAGCCACACCATCACAATGCCACCATCTGTAGAGGAAGGATTTCCTATTTTTCTTTGTAAATATTAATTCCTACTATGCTACCAGTTGGCACCAGGAACACTTCTACATTTTCCTATGCTATTGTATACCAATCATAATTGCTTTTTAGATACATAGACATGCCGTACCCTTGCCGTTTTCCGATACCTAATTAATACATTCTCTTTACGCATACTTCGCCATTTGGGATTGGCTTAGATCTGAGCACTCTAATATTCGAGGATCCTGTTCCCCTAACGTTTACGAACGGTATATAACATTGAATTATAACGTCACTATACGCAATTGTGTTGTACGATGCGACTGCTTTGGTGAACAATAATCAAATTTATATATATATATATATATATATATATATATATATGTACACACATATATATACATATTTAGTTGTTAAATTTTCATCCTGAAAATCAAAATATATACACATATTTTTGAGTTAAGAATTTAATGTTTGACAAAAGAAATATAAAGACGGTGTTTTATTAATTATATTAATTTCCTGAATTCATGGATTTTAAATAATGGCTAATATCATCAAAGGAAGATAAATGCGGTTAGCAAAATGTTCAGCTGTGAAAAGGCACGTATTTTGCTTTTCAGCACAAATATTGAAAATAGTGTTTTGAGTTATGAATGATAGTTATATGAAAATAATTATTGGAAGAGGGAATTTCATACAACCTGGGCAGTCCGCTATCGGAAGGAATATAATGTCCTCCGGGGTTTTATTTCCCAGTAGGCAGAATATTGGTCCAGGGGAGAAGGCAGTAATCCCATATAAAAAATTGCGTGGTAGCTGCTTATTGATATTCCGAAAGGTATACGAGGCGGCCGTATTCGTTGGTGTGCTGAATGTTGTTTTGGTATATGTAATCCAGATTCTTTTTTTGGTGTTGGCACAGGATATCAGATATTGGATGGATATACCAATCCATTGCCTATATTCACATGGGTGATGGAATTATATATGCATGTATATGGTGCAATGGACCTCGAAAATCAATGGTCTGGGTAGCAAAATATTCTGAGAGATGATTTATAGAAGCGACGTGTTGGACGAATAGCATCTAATATGAGATTGATACTTGGTGAACTTCCGGTCAGCTTTCTTCTTAACGAAGGGGTGGCGGAAGCCTTTTAGATGAAGGAACGAGGAGGATGTGGGTGAGGTAGAGAGGGTAGGGAGAGAAGTGGGTTTATTTGGGCGAGGAGGCATGTGCTTAATGGAATTTCTTCGTGGGGGGAATTGTATGTTAGTATTCGGTAAAATGTGTTGGCCTCTTAATTTTAGGTTGAAATGGGAAATGTACATTCTTGTGATTTGTGATGAAAGTATGTATGATGTGCTGTGTTTGCTGTGTAGGTTAGTGGGTGAGTAGGTAAAGTGGAAATGGAGAAGGTCTAATGTTTTGATATGCTTGGGGGGTTACTTATTTAAGTGGGTTAAAGATTTGGTGTTTTAATTATGCGGGTATTTTTAAAAGTAACTTGATTTACTGAGATACAGTATGTTCATTACGTTTGTAATCGTAGTGGTATAAATAAATTTATTTAAAACGTATATATTTTTGTTTGGGGGTGATCTATGGATAGATAGGCTTTGCTGTTCGTTGGATTGGAGTCGATGTTAAAGTGGATGCTTTATATACTGTGGTTAATCAGCTATTCTTATACTGAAGGCACTTGATGTATATGCGGGACTGAGTGTAAGTTGTCCAACCGTGGTTGATTGTAACTATTTATATAATAAACTATTTATATAATATCTATCTGGGTAACATTCACCAAATTGCAGATACAAAATAGAGATAGACACTCACACATACACATATATACGTATATATAAATATATATATGCACACACATATATATATAGCATTCACATACACATACATATACATCTTTATCATGCATACACACAGATTCAGTTACATACACACGTATCCATGTACTCTTGCACGTATACAAAATTACATATATACATATAACAAAACATACACACCTGCACACATGTGAATAAATGCACATACATCGGAAACTACAAATACATCCGATCGCGCCAACGTGCACGCGTTCCCAAGTGTACAGCTGCGCCCATGTATACGACCAAACATCCTCGTTAGCATGTGTATACATGCACGTACACGCGCACATGCCTACTAGCGTATACATACAACAAATAAGTATGACCCTGTAAGTGATATGTCGATATGGAGATAAATGCTCGCATATCATGTATATACATATACAATTACAACGAGCCTGCATCTCAATTAAACATATTCATGCATCAACAATTGATTGGGTTTAATAATTCTAGTCTTGAGTGGGAGAGTGATTCCCATTTATCTGCTTATACAGATGGTCCGGGGAGATGCAGGCAGCTGGAGCGCATTAAATTTCGGCAAATATGTGTAACTCCGTAGATTGTTCATGTTCATATACATACACATACATACGCATATATATATATATATATATATATATATATATATATATATATATATATATATATATAATAAATTATATATATATAAAATGGGTTCAGAAATTCCAACGAAAGAAAGATGTATATTTAAATAAGGGAGTAGTCACCAAAAATATGTATTTTTTAACATTATTTTATTATTCCGTGGCATGGCTTTTCATTGAAACTTATGTTTATATCATTGTAATAATGTTTTTTTCAATCATTGAAATCGTTTTTAACGCGTTTCAAACGTTCTTTGAAGCGCCCTCTTCAGAAATTATTTTCAAAATTTGTTGCAGATGTAAAAATAGCATTTTCGTCGTTCATTTGAGGTGTTTCCATGGGATGGAGACGTGTAAGTGTCTACTATTCACGGGAATGTTCAACTTTTATTACTCTTTTATTGGGCTGCAGCCACTTCTGTGTTACGTTTCTCTCTCTTACTCTCTCTTTCTGCTCGTGTTTTTTCTTTTCTTTTAGGATAGGATGTGTGTGTGTGTTTTCCTTTATTGGTTTGAAAATGTTTGTACTGTTTTATAGTATTATGAGATTCTTTGCTTCCCTAGGAACGTGACTGTATCCAAGTTCGTTACTAATGTGTATGTGTGAGTAGGGGGGAGTACAAGCTATTCTGATTTAAGGTTAGTGGAGCTTTCATTCTATTTTGATATTTATTTTTTGGATTCTTAGATTTAAGTATTGTGATTTTTCGTTTCAGTCATTTCGGGTATTCTTTATATTATGTTTGTTTAGATAGAGGGATGTTTTTAAAAATATGTATTAGGGATTTTTTAATGTTTCTATTTATTTGTCTCCCCATGTGGGTATGGCCAGACCCAGGATCGGTTCCTAGTGTGGAGAAGATCTCTTTCCCAGAGGGAAGGGGCAATTGGAGGGGTATAGGTATAGGAGGGGGATGATGATAGTTGTCTCAATAATGAGAGATTTCTACTCCACTGACTGAGGGGAGAGCGAGGTGTTGAAACATATATTATACTATGGTTCAAGGTGTTTCCTAGTGTTGTTGTTTTCGAGGTTAATTACGGTTGGTATTGTTCGGTGTGTTGTATCTGAGATAGGGGTGTTATGTCTGTGTGTGGTTGTATGGGCGCGCGTGTGTTTGTTTTAATGTGTCGGTTCTGATTTATGTGTGGGTCTGCATATGTATATATATATATGTGCATGTGAGTGTGCCTTGCATTTCATGTTTTTGTGTGTTATATTAGGCTCTGTTCAGTTCAGGAGTGAATCTTGTGATGCATTTTTTTCCTGTGTAAGTAAATAAAAATAATTATCTGTTCGGAAGATTGGCATTATTTTGAAGCTGTTTCTACTGCATGTGCGTACGTGTTTTGAAGCATAGAGGTGTCTGTTATCTGCAATTTGATGTTGCAATTGATATATATATATATATATATATATATATATATATATGTATATATATATATATATGTATATATATATATATATATATATATATATATATATATTCAAGTACTCAGGTGATAAGTCATCTTCCTCTCAGTACAGATCAATGTCTCCGGTGTGTCATGAGTAAGTTGCTGGAATCCATATTAAATAGAGAAATAGTCAACCACCTCAGCAGAAACAACCTCCTTAGTGGCACGCAATATGATTTCAGAGTTGCAAGATCTACCGCAGATGTGCTAACGGTTATATCTCGTAGGATTAGTGAATCTCTTGACAAATGATTCCTTTCCAAATCGACAAGGTATGGCATAAATGCCTACTTCACAAGATTTCCAGCTACGGTATAACTGGACATTTTCTCTCTATCATTAAATCATTTCTCTCTGATAGACTCATAAGAGTAGTGGTTGATGGACAGAAATCAGAGTCCTGCAATATTAATGCTGGAATCACTCAAGAGCCCATCCTGAGCCCAACTCTCTTCCTGATCTACATCAATGATCTCCATAAATACATACTTAAATCATTTGTTTACATCTATGCTGATGACACGACCATCTACAGCAACACATCAAAGGCTGTAAATGACAAAGCTCTCTCGGATTCTCTCTCTTCTGATCTCGGACGAGTGGCTTAGTGGGGGAAGACGTGGCTGGTTACCTTCAATGCATCTAAATCCAAACTCCTATATTTACGTCATCAGCGCTCTGATCCCCATCTGGCATCAATTGAAATAGATGACCGTCGTCTAGGAGAAGCCCCATGTTTTTACAAGCATCTGGGCTTGACCTTCACTCTTGATCTGAAATGGAACACGTACATCAAGTCTGTTGCCAAGGTCGCTGGGAAAATGGTGGGATCCTTCTACGGTCCAAAGGATATCGCACTTCTAATGCAATTCTCTATCTGTATAAAAGCCAATTACGTCCAAGGATGGAATGCTGCTGCTATATCTGGACAGGAGCTACTAAAAACATCCTATCCTGCCTTGACAGAGTACAAAATAGACTTCGTGGCTTAAGAGGGGATTCGCCTTTCTCTTCCCTGCAAACTCTCTCCCACAGAAGAGACGTTGCAAGCCTATCTTTTGTTTTATCGTTATTTCCATGGGAGATGCTGTTCTGAAGTCCAATCCTTGGTCCCCCAGCACAAATCTTTTACGAAAACACCCGTCTAGCTGAATCCACTGTCAAAAACTTCCCCACTCTTTATATATGCCTAAATCAAAACGTAGATTCTATGAACAAAGCTTCTTCCTTAGAACTGCACACCTGTCGAACTCTGTTCCGTCTGCCTACGTCCCTCCTGACTACAACCTGGATGTCTTCAAGTCCAACGTAAACAAATTCCTGATGAACCGCCCTCTTAAGTAGACTTTCTAAATATCCACACTAACGTATTTTACTTACAATAACCCTTATCCCTGAGTGACTTCCGAGCCTTGATAAGTGATGACCACCTTGTAAATATAATATATATATATATATATATATATATATATATATATATATATATATACATTCATATACAAACATGTACATGCACATGCATATATACTCCAGTACATACTCATATATATATACACACATAGAACGCATACTTATATGCGTGCACACATATACATGTATATATGTTGGTGCACCCACACCCACACATGTACAGACATATACTCACACATACATAAGTACATATATACACTTATTTATACATTAACACATATATAAAGATGCGTGTACACATACATCATTCACCCACTCATGCATGCATACATACACACTCATACATATGTAAACCCACGTGCATACATATAAGGGCATATTGCAATAGCTAGTTAAGGTATGATGGCTTAAGAGATTTTTAGATGGCTATACTTGAATTTTTTTTCCTGAGCTTGCATAAAGAAATACGCTCATTTTTGGCTTTGATTGTGGCTTTAGGGTGGTATTATTGCAACAACTTCTGACGTGTAAAGGTTGCAGATTTTGTATTTAGGGGTTTATGAATTGGATTTTTTCAGTATATCCAATTTTAGCAAGTACGGGATATTCCCACGTTGGAGGTAAGTTTATATATTACTTTATACTTAAATACTGAGCGTTTCGTTTTTGGCTAGTATAACTCTGAAAGTAATACCTCTAGTAATATATATCAGGATTTTTCATCTGTGTTTTATCTCGCTTCTGCATGAGTAAACATTCTTTTTAATTTTGTCTTTTGTTCAATTTTTCGTGTGGGCTTTTTGCGATAGCAAACTAACTAATTTAACCAAAATGTAACAAATTCAAGAGTTAAATAATTTCAATAAGTGGCCAGCTCCTAACACAAATCCTAGTAAATCAATCCCCCTCATTGGAAACACTGAAAGGAAGGACGAAACCAAATTAATGGCAGTATGTTTGGAAGAGGTTATATAGGTTTATTAGTAAGTGTCCATTAAAAATGATGATCAGAATCTTAATAATTCAACTTACTATTTTTTGACGCTTATAACTACTTGAAAATATAATAAAACCCCTATTTTTTTATTTAAAGGGAACAGACAAAATTAAAAAAAATAACAGGCCTAATAGCAAATTATGCAAGATTTGTTTCTTAAAGAAATAAATCTTGCATAATTTAAAGCGGTTTACTTTTAAAATAATATAAAGAAAATCAACATATTTTGATTGCTTATAAATATATGTATATATATAAATGCCAAAAAATCACTTCCCTAAAAAAATATTATAAAATGGCTAGTTCCATTCTTCATTGTTAAGAATCTATACATATTTATATTTTAAATTCCATGTATTTTTTAAATAAAAGGATTTTGTTAAAGCGGGTGTCCTAGAAAATCGCATTTTTGTAACATGTTTTGCGCGAAGCTTTAAATAGCTGCTGCTGCTGCTAAAATGAAATTTATTAAGTATGTTTTCGTCCAAGGGCATAAGTAATGTCTCTTTTTGTTATGTGCGTTACCCAAAATTAGTATTTTTCATCCTCCGTAGTTAAAAACGACACGCACATTCATTTATAAGTTTTTCCCCTAGAACAAAAAAGCCGCTTCATCGAATTTAAAAAAAAATCTTTTAATGAAATACACGAGTTTTTGTTTGATATATTTTAATACTTCTTCATCGACTATTTTTTTTAATATCTAAAAAAAGAAAACATTCAATGAGATAGAAAAATTTGCTGTCAGCGGCTGGTATTTACTTGACGATGTAAGCATAACATGAGCTTTCATTAAAAAAAAACAACGTGTTTAAAAAAAAAAGGTTTTACACTTTGGACTTTACAGGTCAATTTCCAAAAAAAAAACTATTCTTTTTTTAGTTTTAAATTGGAATATTTTCTTTATTCATCTTTTACCTTCAATGTGTGATATATAAAACTTTGACACATAAATTAATTATCAAAATTTGAATAAACATTTCAAAATGGGGGTGTGAATTTGAAAAAAAACGTCAGTCTAAAATATTATATTTGGTTTATTGGAAAGAGCATAATATTTCACATTTACCCTAACAATATCGTAAACATTGAACCAATAGAAAAAGTTCAATAAATTTTTTAAGTTTAAAAATTGAAAAATATTTAACTCGTAAAATTCTATTCATTTTATTACGTAAAAAAATGGCTGCATGAAGGCACGCCGGCATTTTGTATACACTGTTTTTTTTTAAATAAAAAAATTATATTTCTATTATGTTTAAAACTACTTTAATAGTTTATTTTGAAAGTATATTCCATATACAAAATAAACAACTCACTTTAATATGAGAAATGATGAGTTTTTTTAATATTTTATTCCCAGTTTTCTGGTACATCTTGAGGTTCTATTCTTTTTTCTTTCTTTGTTTTTTTTTTCAATATTTTAAGCAGCTTTGTTACTCAGCTAGCAAATTTGGTGCTTCTACACTTTATTGCCGAAATTAGAGACACCATTTTTTTCACGCACTTGCTATCCAAATCTAGGGGAGACATCTGGTCGAACGATTGCTTCCGGAAAGGAAAAGAATAAATTTACCAAAATTTACGTTTATTGTACTTTATATATATATATATATATATATATATATATATATATATATATATATATATATATATATAAAACACAAAGTATTAAATATATATATATATATATATTAACGAAAGAAAAATAATTCCATTTTTAAACGAAAAAAGTCAATTTGGCATATAAAAGTTCCGTTTAGTGATGTGACGTGATGGCACGCGGTGTGAAATAATTGTCCCCAAATAAAAAATAGCCCATCCGTACAAAGAAAACTACCTATTAATTAGAGAAAAATTAAGTATAATGTTGTAATTAAAAAAGATATATATAGAAACTCGCATGGATACAGTAAACATATTATACCAAAATGTGGAACCCATCCGTCCATTGGTTATTTAGTCTATTAATTACGAACGAACCAATAGTTACACACACACACATATATATATATATATATATATATATATATATATATATATATATATATATATATATATCATAAGTTTCGGTTTTGAGTAAAGTCGATGCACTGGAGTCATATAGATGCATATTTGTTTTTTAGATCACAACTGTATAATATATAGAACTTGATAGAAAACTAATTTTATAATAATCCAAACGAAATCTGCATAACTTAAAATATATTAAAGTTATTTTACGACCGACTACGCCGAGCGTCTCTGCTTCTTATATCAATACTTTTACAGTTTAAAAAAATGACTACAATAATATCAGGCGCCTTCATTTACGCTGACCATCCACAGAATGTCAACTACAATATATTACATATCAAAGAGTCTGCTGTAGAATTTCCACAGGTCACGCTAGTTGCTATTATTATTTTATCCAAAGTGCATTACTGAAAACTGTTTAATCTTTTTGCTGAAACTAGTTAATGTACTATATCTATAAAGATAACATCAGTAATCTATTCTCTTATGAATAATTAAAATTTACTTTCCAACAGCGCATCTCTAAACACTGGTAAATTTACCTATAGTATTACATTTAAAGAGATTCTACGTAAACAACTTTTTTAGTGTGACCTCTAACAATGTAGAATATTTTCAGGACTTTCAATGCGAGAGCCACCAACATACAACTGTCCATGAAACAAGCAAGCTTTTTGATGATTAAGTCCAAAAACTTTGAGGCTTTGTCTTTGATCTTTATTTGTAGACGTGACAGAAATAATTTTATTGAGAATTGTAAACACTGGAACTGAAATAGCATATCAGAAGAAATAAGAAAATCGGAGAAATTAACACAGTTTAACTCTTAATGTTCCAGTTATTACAAAGTTTAGTAAGATAAGATTTCTATTTTTTACCTGACAAAGCATTTGTTGTCGCTTACTCGTTGGATGTTCGTGCCTAGCATTTGGATCGGTATAAGCATCGTTCCTCGCATCGCGTAAAGATCGATCATTTCCGGTTGTTTCATTCATCTGCCGGGCACACACGAGTTACTTCATTTACAATCGCGGCTCGGCACATGCAAGAGGACGTTTCTTATAAGTTGCTAGATATTTTACAAGAAATTAGAGACAAGCAAACTACAATTTTTATGAAAAATAATTTTTAAATTTTCGTCAAATAATGCAAACACAGTCACATTTCGACGTAGTAATTATGAAAATAAATGTTTGATATTTTTATACAATTGTTGAATTTTTGTAGGATATTTCAGAAGATATTTTTGATTGGTCTACAAAAACATTCCACTGTTTATTTCAATGCGAACGCATTGATTTCTAGATATTTTTTCTGGATCTCCGGATGTTTGTTTTCTTTAGTTAATTATATACAAAAAACCTTATTTGAAATAATAAAACAAAATGGATTCAAAATGACTAACATCGAAATAACACTTGCCATTGACCAAAGACATCACTGCATAAATATGTATTCCTATTATTCAGATCATAAAATTTGCAGGCACTGGAATTATATAAGACTTTACACAATATAAAAATATACAGGTAAGTATTAAAATTTAATATGATTAAGGAATAGTTGAATTAATTTAATGTCAGTAAGTGTCAGAAAATAGTTTTTGTTGTTCAGTTTCGGTAAATTATCGATTACTGCCAAAAAGAAAATATAAAAATATATATTATATACAAAAGTAACACAATCCCAGAATAAAGAACTCATTTTTGTTGCCTTATTTTGTGATCAAATATTTGGGGAAAACGGGTTAATAAAATAAAAGTTCATAAAATGATATGCAATATATAACTAAGTCGGTATTCATTCTACATATATGTATCTATCTATGTTGTAAGTTTCTTTTAATATATATATATATATATATATATATATATATATATATATATATATATATATATATATATATATCATCAGTTTCGTCTCTATCGATCTATTTATGTCTAGGCTATTAGTCATTTATAAATCAATTCATATCTCTACGCATCTATTACGTCCCCGTAAACATTAATTCTGTAGGGAATATTATGCACCTTTATTTATTATATGAAATGTATGATTGTATCGATGTAATAATTGGTGTAATAGGCAATGTAAGAGAATATAAGAGACAATTTATTTCATCGTAAAATCTAATATAAATGCAAACGCTTAAAAAAAACAATAAAATGTGAGAATTAATCTGCAAATATTTCGAGTGTTACATTATTACGGTTGTGTTTGATTAGAAATGTTCGAGTGGCAACTATAATATTAAACTTGACTATATCGGAAATCCATGATATCACATGGTTCCTGGCCGAAATGACACCAGATGGTTTCTTGTTGAAATTTTAAGCCGAATCGTGCCTAATTACTGCCCAAATTCTAGAAATACACGCGCAGTATAGATGCATATAGCCTGACAAACATTTGTCTGCCATTCTGTCTATCATACACTCATTTATACAATTGATGATACAATTTTTATTAGATACCCTAACCCTAACCCTAACCCTTCCCTTCTTTTCAATAAACATTTTATATAAACAGCGGCGCCTGAGTAAGTTTATCAGCCGACGCAAAAGAGACACTTTTTTTTTCTGCTGAAGACACGGGTGTATAACAGTTTAAACACACATTGTTATATGATAATTTAATAAAGCCTAATGGTTTCCATTTTCTGAAAACAGGACGCAGAAAATTGAACTGAGATTAAGCCTAACTGTCGTAGATTACAATTACCAAGCACTGTGCTAACATTTGGCAAATGCCTAAGTAATTGATTCAACTTCAGTCAGGTTGCAAATAATCGTCTAAGCAAATCAGATTTCTCGACTGAATATATAAATGCTTTATTTACAATCATTCAAAAAGGATACACACACTCCTGATCAAAATATTAAGGACCACTTGAATACCTCCAAAATGAAAGTTTCTTAAGGATGGATTTTAAACTCCTCCCACTTAAGTTTACTAATACTACAACCTAAAATCTTATAGAAAAAAAAAACAGTCAAAACATTTAATTCAAAAATTTACATTTTTATAACATGAGGAATTTTACACTTGATCACGATTATAAAACTAAGGTTATACCTTGTTTTACGTTCAGCTACAGATTAGCAATCTCTGGATAAAGATGTAAGCATGCCTAAAGCAAGCAAACCTATTGAAGTTGAACGTGCTCGACTTCTAGATTATCATAAACAATGTTTGTATCAGGTTGAGATTTCAGCGTTGGCTAAAACGTAGTAAAAATTTGATTTGCAATACTCTAAAGAATAGTGGAAAAGAAACAATTCACTGGTAGGTCCCCAAAAATGTCCCCTGTATTGAGCAGAAGAATAAGACGGGTTGTTATGAAAAACATGGGACTTTCTACTAGTCAAAGTAGACAGTCAACGATGCTTATTGCAGTCCAATAACCATTAGACGACACTAACTAGAGAAAGGCATGATAAAAAAAAAATCCGCCTGCTTCAACGTAAAAACGTGGATTGCTTATGGCTTAAACGTTAAAACCATATATGGGACGTTGAGAAGTGGACACAATCTGTTTTCTGATGAGAAAAAAAGCTTATCTAGATGATTCTGACGGCTTCTAACAATATTGACATACCGAAAACATGGCTCCTTGATTTTTACTCTACAGGTCATATGTGTGTAGGGCATTTAAAGGTATGAGTTGTCTTTTATTTATATTACAGAGTCGACAGATAGCGGCATCTTATGTAAGCATGCTACAAAAAGCATCGTTGATGAAAAAGGGCCATCGTTTCTGTGAGTATAGATAGATGACAGGCCTTGCCCATTCTGCAAGAAAAAAGAGTTCTAAGGACGAAATAAAAATTGGAGAGAGACACACACAAACACACTTATCTATAGTAATTTATTTTTATTTCGGACTATTATTTTCATATTTATTAGTTGTTGTTTTCATCTTTATTGGTTGTTGTTTTTCACGACGTTTCGGCCAATATTCCTCTGGCCGTCGGATAGGAACTTCGAATCTCCTATCTGCATTCTCAGAAATCAATGTCATCCGTCGTTGTTGTCAGGGTTGGATTCTTTGATCTTATAAATCCATGTTTATTTATTATCTCATCTTCCATAGTC
>NW_027633904.1:0-2500 GCF_053919585.1 Euprymna scolopes
TTCGACCTAGCACTGTATAAAACAGAAAACCACCCATCGGAATATTGATCGGCACACCTATTTATACTCAACAGGTGATCGCCAATGGCAGACTCATGAGCCTGGGAGTGCCCGGATGCTCTCGAAACCTGGTGTAGTCGAATATCCCGAGGGATATGTTGGGATATTCTCATTTCTAATCTTTGGGATGTTTTGCCAACGTAGTCAGCTCCACACTGACAAACGAATTTATAAACAACAGAGTTCTTTTGAATGGTTGGCAAAACATCTTTACGAAAAGAAGAGAAAAAGGTTCGAGTTGTGTAAACTACTCTAAGCATAGTAGCTGGAAAACAACGTTGAGTAGCAGAAGAAATCCTTTTAACAATATGAAGGCCATCAGGACCCAACCATGGTAATTTTAGATAAATGGGACACCGTGATGGACCAATATGTTTACCGCTATTAAATGTAGTAATTTTACGTTCAATAGTAGATTTTATTATATTAATGGGATATCCATTATTAAGAAAAATATTTGTGATTTCACCAAGTTCCGTATCAAGACGGTTTGGTGAACAAATCATAAGTGCACGATGCGTAAGAGCGCTAATGAGGTTTATTTTTCTAGACTGAGGGGCAAAAGAAAACCAATTAAGATAGAGCCCTGTAAATGTAGGTTTTCTATAAACAGAGGTCTCAAACGTAGTACCAACTTTAGAAACACGAACGTCGAGGAATGGGAGAGAGCTACAGTCTTCAACCTCCATAGTAAATTGTAAAGATGGATGCAGGTTGCAAAGAAGACGAAGAAACTGTTCAGCTTCGCTCCGAGAGGGAAAGCATGCAAAAGTATCATCAACGTAGCGTGTGTAGAATGCTGGCTTAGTAATTTTGGAAAATAATTCGTTTTCAAAAAAAAAAAAACCAGGTTTCGAGAGCATCCGGGCACTCCCAGGCTCATGAGTCTGCCATTGGCGATCACCTGTTGAGTATAAATAGGTGTGCCGATCAATATTCCGATGGGTGGTTTTCTGTTTTATACAGTGCTAGGTCGAACTATCATCTCAATATCATTGAGGCGTTAGTTATTAACAACTCTCGACCTAGCCTGTGTAGACAAAAGATTCTGAGACATCAGTTGGAGATATTCATTGATTTAAAACCACCTGAACAGTGAGAATTTTTTTTTTTTTTTTTTTTTCTTTCTCCACTGTTCTTCCAACTGAAACCAAAATTCCCCTCTTCCCTCATTCGTTTTCTTAGTTTTTAATCTATCATTCTGACGTTTCCTCTTAGAGGGTCAGACGATAAGGCCTTAGGGAAAATTTTAATTTCACCTGCCCATTTCTTGTTTTTTTTGGTATTTAAGTTAAATTATGTTTCCTCTGAAATTTCTCCTTCCATTCTGCTGTACCAAAAATTTACTTATATATATATATATATATATATATATATATATATATATATATGTGTGTGTGTGTGTGTGTGTGTGTGTGTGTGTGTGTGTGTGTGTGTGTGTGTGGGTGTGTGTGTGTGTGTGTGGGTGTGTGTGAGAGAGAAAGAGAAAGAGAGAGAGAAAGAGAAAGAAAGAGAGGGGGTCCGAAGTAAAGCCGCCGATGTTTTTAACTCAAAAATTAAAATGTTCAAAAGCTATGAAGAGGGGGCTGGTACCGTTAAAACGAGCGACCTTACATGCCCCATAATTAATTTTCTATGTAGTCACCACCAATCAGTCTCAATGCATTTTGGCAGCCTCTTTTTGATGATTTCGTCATAAAAGTCCGGAGCACACTTTGTGATTAATATCTCTGCTGCCATCCTGCGATCGACGAACCCTTTCCCCAACTGTGTTGGCATCAACTGCATTAGTTTTGTACACGTTCAATAGGGACCAGTGAATTTTGATCGGATTATTTTTTTTCTGCATGAAAAAAAAAATCAATGATGCATCTCTGCTTCTGACAGACGTCCATGACAGGGTTACTTTTCTTAGAGTCTTACACTGTCAATACTTGCAAAATAGTGACATTATGTTTGGAACTCCCCTCGTATATATACAAGGTTAGAGCTATTCAAGAAGGATAACTAATGAATTTAACCAGCTTATTAAGAACAGGGATCTGCTGGACATTGTTTAAATTGTTGTTCAATCATATAATCATGGAAGACTGTATTCCAACATTGGGCGCTCTGTTTTAGACCGTACAATGATTTGTTAAGCCGCCACACGCTATTTTTATTTTTCATTATAAATCTCTCTTGATAGGTAATATAAATTTTGCAGTCTATTGGGGCATTCAACTAAGCATTTTTTGCGTCCATTTGATGGATGTTTAGGTCATATTGTGATACGATTTGCAATAAAATTCTGATTGTCGTTAGTTTTGTGGTAAGTGAAAAGGTAGAAAAATATACTATACCGTACTGTTCAAAGCCTGATGCTGTAGTCTTTTTTTGTAAAGGCTTATCTATGTTCATCTTGTGGGAGAGGTACTACCGTATAGATATTATTTTCTGT